>NC_079229.1:26518408-26605626 GCF_029633865.1 Lampris incognitus
TGCTGTAAATAACATGTTTCTTGTCAGCCATCTATCTCAAAATCAAAGCAGAAATAAACTACTGAAAGAAGCCAGAGCAGTCATGTCAAACAATTGTTTATTACTAATTATGGTACAAATCAACGTGACAGACTTGAAGCTTTTTAGAAATACACAAAGTGCCGCTTAACTGACCAAACAGATATTGCTCTATAGATTAAGTACAGTTGTCAGTCTATAAAAATTAAAACCAACCTCTGCAGGCTTTACAGCTTTGGTTTCAAGATTTTTGTCAATAATAAAACGTTAAACCAGTTTGTCGGTGAATCTATCTGTGTTAATAAAATTTCAAAACATGTGGCATTGTTCAATGTGATTATCAAATTTTTCTAATCAGATAAGGTCGCCTCGATTCGTCTCCTACACGAAGGTCTACGGGTCAATGAAAACTGAGAAGTGTACTACAACACAATACCAAAAAAAAGGGGGGAACGAATGAGGGAAAAAGGAGCAGGAAGTAAAAAAAAAACCCATAATAAAGTCATCGCTCGTACGTACAAGTTTGTTCTTACCTCTCATTTTGTCTGACAGGTTATCGCAAAGCCTGATGGTTATTAGTAATTCCTTCCCCCTAACCTCTATTGTCTACCTCTTGCTTGAGCAGTCACCCAGGCCTGCAAAGACGTCAATGTTCGCCAACTGGTGCCTAAAGTCAGGGGTTACCCAGGTTTTACAACAAAAATCAGGGCTAAAATATCTCAGGGGTGTGTAAGAACATGTTTGTACGTACGGACCACTGATGAATGAGGCCCAACGTGGCCCAGGAAACCACTGCACAGAAAAAAACAAAAGAACATCTCATGTTATCATTGTTCGGACACAACCGTCTTCCTCAAAATTAGATGTGAATTACACAAACATATACAGTGCATGAAAAAACAAAAGAGTAATGCCTTTCCTACCGATCCGCCGCTGCATGGCATTTGTATGGTACTCACAATGTACAAGTACAGTATTGAGGTAAACCTTGAATGAACTACATTTCTGCTCTTCTTCTTCTTTTTTTCCCTTCAAATTGTAAGATTGTCAATATCATGAATCTATTTATCTGTACAATGTGCATAACTATAGAGCTTTGGTCCAGCATTGAAAAAGTTGAACAAAGGCATAATTCCTTTCTGTGTCCTTTTGGTTTTGGTAATAGCTTCTTCGTGTTTTTGTTTGTTTGGTTTTTTTTGTTGTTTGTTTTGTTTTTTTGTTGTTTTTTTGTTGTTTTGTTTTTTGCTAAGCCTCAGAAACAATCCATTTTAATCCTGGAGTCTATTTTTTTCCCATAATACATTTATCAGGTGGTTGGTCAGACAGTGAGAACAAGTTGAGGAACATGAGCCTATCGATTGTAAGCATTTCTTGGCATAGAGGGGACCAAAAAACAAAAACAAAATCTGTTTGAAAATAACGCAACGTCCTTTGCAAGTGTAAGGGAAATGTGACACACTGGCAGCATGGCAGAAGCTGCAGGGAGATGGTGCAGGACAACGCTGGTGTGGGAAACGTGTAGCTAGGTGGTGCTGCAGACATGCGAATGGGCCGTGCAGACGACGACGTGGTTAAACAGGCTGCAAACCACCGTCTCTGCCACGTCCACGTCCACTGTCTGATGAACAGCCGCCGGAGCTCCGTCACGTTTCCCGTGCGAATTTTCACTAAATACATCAAAATAGGGGGGAGGAGGGGGGGCATCAAACTAGGGGGGGGGGATAGCTGCACTGAAGCGGATTCTGGACGTCTCCGTGTCAGGTGGAGAAGAACGCTGCTCGGAATGCGGAGGATTAAGCAGTAACGCCGTTTGAATGCTCAGCCATCTAAAAGCTTTTCTTGTCGTTTTGTAACTTTTCTTCTTCTACCGAGTGGAGTGTATTCAAGGCAAGTTATGAACACGGCAATGCACAGGGCACCGAGGGGCCGAGTTCACCAATGTGACATGGAAGGACGGATGATTTCTGAATACATTGCATCAAATTTCCAGCTCAGTTCAAATGAAGTTCACTCGTTCTGACATGTGCCACTTATTCTCAACATTCACCCCTTTTTTTTTCCTTTAAGGTTTTTGTATGAGCCAAATATTCGGGATGAAGGCCAGCCTCTGCACACCCGGTCCGGTCTCACCGTGGGGGAGGGGAGGGGAGGGGACGGGGGTCGTCACGTAAACCCCATCACAGTTTTGTAAACACAACAATGCACAGACAGTGGATCAATATATCTGTGTAAGAGAAGGAACTCGTTACAAACGTATATATGACATTTATGACGTGTCCTGCTTTACCAAAGAGAAGTTTAAATGAGCGGAGTAATCATGAACAATTAGATTGTACGCAGGAAAAAAAGAAGTCGTATACCTCTGGACAATTTCCCCCTAACATCTTAAAGCCTTCATTTGAGATGAAAGAATTAAAGAATACTTTTTTTGTTGTTGTTAATAAACGACATCCACCTCTGAAATTTTGCAGGAAAGCTCAACTGGGTCATTTTATTCAAAGTCGATGCTAAAAATGACCATTTTGAACGAGCTGACTGATTTGGTCGGCGGCTACGTCTGTGCAAGCTCCAACCACAACACGCTCACTCAAATCCAGCGTGTTCCACTCACATCCAATAACTGTAGTAACAATAATAACAAGAATAATGGAAATACACGAATAAACTGATTATTCGCTTTCGATGGCGTTATCGGAAATGACGTCATTGCTTTTATCACCAGGCTTCCGGCTGAGATTTCGTTTTGCTAAACTTTCAAACGAGGACGTTCTTAATTTTCTTGAAACATGCAGAGGAAAACGACCGGAAAACCCATAAGACACATTTTCCATATCTTAATACGGAGGAATAACCGTAAATACTGTGGTACAAAGAATCGGCCTGTTCTGGATGAACGTCGAGTACCCACAGAACAATTTCGACAAAAAGGAGGAAGCCACATCCAAAAAAAAAAAAAACCGAAACCCCCTTATAGTTGAAATCTTTCCCAGTCCTTGAGCTGAAGTTATGTGTTCTTTGGCTATCAGGCTTTGGCAACAGAATGACATACAGTAGTATTGTATAGGTCAGAAACAAGGGCGTGTCTAGATGGTAACCCTAGATTTGCGAATTTGCTTAACTCTCGCGATACTTGAACCGCATCATAAACCTAACCGATAGCTTATCTCAACCTAACCGATAGCTTAACTTAACCTAACAGACAGCTTAACTCAACCTAACCGATAGCTTAACTTAACCTCGTTGATAGTTTAACTTAACCTAACCGATAGCTTAACTCAACCTAACCGATAGCTTAACTTAACCTCGCCGATAGTTTAACTTAACCTAACCGATATGCCTGTGAATGTTCTCATTCATCCAGGTCATGGTTATCCAAAGGAATTGAATCAAGTGCAACTGGATATATACCAAGTCCAGTTGCACTTGATTCAATTCCTTTGGATAACCTAACCGATAGCTTAACTCAACCTAACCGATAGCTTAACTTGACCCAACCGATAGCTAACCCACAACCCAATCTCGACCTCAACCTAACCTTTACCTTACTTTATTATAACCCTCCATTATCTGCCGCTGTCAAGCCAAGTGCGCATGTGCAAGAGCTTTGCAAACCTAGGGTTACCGCCTAGACGTGACCCAGAAACAAAGCTGCGCTAGACTTGGCGGACGCTGAAATCCCTCATAAGACAGTGCTTAGTTCACCATGTCGCCCTCCTCTGAAACAACACCGTTAAATTGCCCACAGACACCTGTAAAAGTTGTAAAGAGTTACACCGTGACTGAAAACATGTGCAGATGAAACACAAACTGAAGGCAAACAACATTATGCAGTGGTTTAACAGCAAAGGTACCTTTTTTTTCTCTTTCCCAAAAGAGAACTTCGCCGATGTGAGTTCAGTCTGAAGACAGTGTTTTCTTTTTAGATATTTACATACAAACAATGGAGAAAAAGAAAGCGAGACAAAGATAAAATGTATGCTCAACCTCACACATATAGCTTAGATCTGCCAGTACAAATGTAAAAATTTAGAGCACATTTACATTACAAAATTATTCTTAGTACTCAGATGCAACAGACTTTGGTAAATAGTGTTTTAATTTGGTATGATCTCGTTACTAAATCCCCCCTCATGAGAACCAAAGTTTGGGCAAATATTCTGGTCTGAAAGGCCAGCATCTAAAACTCTTTGAAACAGCACACCGTAGGTTTGTACATAATTCTCAGATATTAATCTCTTTTTTTCATGTTTTTGGTTTCGCGGTCATGTACATAACTTGTGGTAATCACACTGACAACACATAGTTTTGTTTGCAAACTCATGACTGTCCGTTCAGTTGACTTCATATAAGCAGAGGAATGTTTTTTTTCATTTTTTTTTCAGTTTCATTCCATTGTGGGTTCATCCACCTTGTAGTTTTTAAGAGATGCCACTTTTCACCTCCGCCTTTCGGCGAGCCAGTTCATTTTGGGAGCTCCTCCAGAGGATCGGTGAGGGGGTCCATTGGTGCAGCCGGGCCGAGGTCGGGCTGTTTCAAACGCTTTATCGTGTTTTTCAAGGCTTGCCTCTTGTTGCAGAACCAGACGCGGACCACTTCTCTGTCGTAGTTCAGTTTTTCGGCTATTTCTGTCATTTCTTGTCCAGAGGGGTGCGTGTTCTTCTCAAAGTGGCTGTTGAGGATCTCCAGTGCCTGCGGGGTGAAAGACGTCCTCCGCTTGCGTTTTTTCGAAGGCTCGCTGCCGATAAACTCAGTCAGGTTCTGCATGCCGGATCGGTGGCGGGCTTCAGCCTCGGCCATCCAGCGCTCCAGAACGGGCTTAATCTTCTGGGCGCTTTTAGGGGTGATGTCCAACTTCTCAAACCTGGCAGGATATAAAAGGCCAGGGTTCAGTTTGCCTGTCAGACTGCTACCTATAGTGTTCTCTTGGGCTTCCTGTGGTAGGAAAAAGTGGCTTCTCAGGATGGTGTGTCTGGGGAGAATTGAGAAAGAAAAATCTTACTTAGGTGCCCTGCCAGAACAAGGGATAAGCTGCCTGCCTTAGTCAGCCAGTCTCCTCAACCCGGATGCCACCGGGACAGAGACTCACATTATCCAGACACACATACATGCCAAACTCCTCTGTGCTCAGCAACTGGGATTACCATCGCTCCAGAGGCTGGGAGTGATGGTAACCAGTGGCATGCTAATTTCGTTGGAGGAGGCTGTGGCTCTCTGTCCCAGATTAACAATAGTGGAGGTGAGGAGATCTTGCCATAGGCTAGAATTTATGTGCATTTGCACCAAAAACATACCAAACACCTGACTAACATGACTGAATATGGTAAAATCTGAAAAAAACAAAACAAACAAAATCTAAAAATAAGAGCAAGTATGATTATCATGTTCCATAACCTTCCTTCAAGTGACGTCACACCACCAATGCATGCACTTAAAAGTGCATATGACACTATAATTTATTTACCAAACAAGATTTAATTATTGATATACAAGTACATTTACTACATTTTTCAAAATTTCTCGTTTTCATCTTTTAAAAATTTATCTTTACATATCTAATATTAAAATAAATCTAATTTAAATTGAAATAAATTTAATCTTGACTTTATGGACGTGTGACACATAACGGTGCACATGGGTCATGTACGAGCAGAGAGCAAAGCCATTCATCACAGGCAAGGGAGCGCTGCTAACTGGTCGACCGAGGCCCTCTGTCAGGTACTTTGTACTGAGATTACAACACAAATAAAATACTTCTGGGGAATGGATAGGAAAAAGTTAATATTTTTAGCCTAATGGCTCACTATTATGAATGTAATCGTGTATGCATGAGAGTTTGTGGTCTCTTCTCCTGTAATGAGTTTTCCAGACGTGTCTAAGTGAAGAAGCTAGTGTTTAAAAGCAATAAACGTGTGGGATTACAAGACCCCTCGCCCGATTTTTCTGTCCCTCCTTACAACTAATGTAAGACCAAGGCCTTACCAGCGCCACTGTAAGGGATAAACCAAGCCCTGCATGTGGACTGTGACGGGTTCGAGATGTCACTTTACAGGCAAGAAAATGGCACCAAGTTAGGAGGAAGTGGTCCTATCTGAAGAGGGGCACAATCTTCATCGTTTTAATCTTTTTTTTGGGGGGGCGAGGCGGCGAGGTGAGCTGCCTCACAGAACGCTGTGAGGAGAGACGGCCCGGGCAACAACATTGCTTGTTCCCTGATTTCAGTGCACTACGCCTCGTCTACAGGCAGTATTATTTATAACCTTTCCCTCCTAAACAGGGGAAGGAAGAGGAGGGCTGCGCACTGGCGGGAACACATTAGAAAACACGGGGAGTTGGTGGAGACAGGACATTTCATGGATCAACAGAAACCTAAAGATACTAAAATGAGTTGAGAGCTGCTCGGCTGGTGTATACAATCCCGCCACGACTGCATAACCGCCAAGGAAAAATGGCCCCGAATGCACGTCCGTCTTCCCTCCCAGAACCCGGCTGTGCTATCATAAGGACCTCAGCAGCCGCAGCCAGGCATACTCTGTATTTAGGCCTGAATTACGCTACACCTCTGGGGTATTATTGCACACGTCACGAACCATAGATTTGAGCAATCTTAAGGTTTTAGTCGTCATGTTCGAGGCACTTGCTTAAAAATCATCCTGGTATTTGTACTGTACGTTTGAGTCATGATGTAATGAAACCTACTATTCTTTGTTGTATCTGAAACAGCACTGATCGTTAAATACGAAATGAAAATTCCCCAAAAAAACAAAAAACCTCTGAATAATTAATACTTGATCATTGATGTCTCAAAGTTGTCGATTCTCATGGCTTAAACAGGCTACTGCGACATGATTTTAATACAAAAATACAAGAAATAAGATTCGTAGCTTGTAATAAATGTGTAATAAATGTGAACTGTAAGCAAATTTTATCACAAGTTACAAAATAACTTGTAATAAATGTGCATTGTAAGCAAATATCATAACTTATCAGTTATTATTAGTAAAAGTTACAAAACAACTTGTACTAAATGTGTAATAAATGTGCACTGTAAGCAAATGTTTATCAGGTTACAAAACAAAGTGTAATAAATGTGTAATAAATGTGCACTGTTAGCAAGTATCTATTACAAGCTGCAAAACAACATGTAATAAATGTGTAATAAAGGTTCACTGCAGGCAAATATATGGGTGCACAAAAATGTGAAACTTAGCAGGGTTTTACATTTTAATATTTGAAAGGGAGTTAATAAAAAAATATATCTATATTAGGATGAAGTCTCTGTGCAGATCAGAAGGACTCTGGTTCTTTATTCTCTCCTGAGATATTTCCTTTATACCTGCTAAAGTGAGCCTGCCAAGGCCAGATAGGACACACCGGCAAGCCGTGGGTCTGATGATGCCCTCATGTAATGCCCGTGCCTTTTTAGATAAGCTAATAAAGTGCTTTGAAATCGAGCTGAGCAATGGAAGGAGACAAGCTGGAAGTATCTGTCACTGTCTGTTCTCCGTCTGGGTTTCAGCTCGCCGCCCCTGAGCTACTGCACAGGCCCGTCCTCCTCAGACTCCCATGTCTCTGTTGATGTTAACTAAACTAAAGCATGTGAAGTTCGCCCCGCTACTTAAAACATCAGGAGATGCCTGTCATGTTCCATGTCACACACACATCAAGAGAAAAAAAATTGTCTTAACAGCAGGGATAACAAGCCACAGAGTGTTTATTTTTGAAGCTAATGGCTTTTAATGTATGTTATAAATACTTGAATAATGCATGACGGTAAATATTTCATGTGTGATTTTTAAGACTTAAAACATTAGTCGGCGGCGGGCTGCGCCTCATAAGAAGCCCGGCCCCTGCACAGTTTCACATTTTATCGGCCTTTTGATGTTGATGTGATGAAATTTTTAAAAGTGCGTGGCAGCGCCGTGTCACATAAACAGAGCGGGTCATCAGCGAAGTGCACGCGTTCCAGAGGCGCATTAAAATTAATACAGGAATAAGACAGCAGATTTCACAGCAAGCGAATAGGAAACACCAGTGAAAACTACTGCAAATCGTGCCGTGGTGGCGCCTTTCTGACCCGTCTTTTAGACAAAGGAAAGGTCATTTGGGAGACTTTAAACTTGAATGAATATGAAAACAACTAAACCATTAGAAATGAATGCAAAAAAAAGAAGTTAGCATTAAGTTGCTAATGGCAAAGCATTGTATTAGCCTATATGAGGCCTTCTGCTTTCTATAAATTCATATCTTTTTGAATGAAAAATACTTTTGGGAAGCTCTACTTGAACAAGAAATGGTCTCGAAAGATCGGCCTCGTTTGATAGCTTAGCGCCAAATGTTAGTCATGTGGAAACACCGGACGAAAAAGGTTGTAACCTGCTAACAGTAATTGTCTTATGAATATATAATGCACCGTTTATGGCTAAACTCGTGTCCTCGTGGCACGTTGAGACACGGCAATCTTATTAGCGGGTCTTCCCCCGTCAGCTTCTCTCATGCCAAAGTGAAATGAATGGAAATAGGCCTTAGTAATAATTAAATGCTTTTAAGTGCTTCGTGTAATACTCATGTATGTATTTTGCATAAGTGACACACGGCTGTCATGTCAGAGGATGAGAAGGGGGGGGTGAGGTGGGGTAGAGCAGCCTCAGCACAGACACGGGAGCTTCGTTTGTCAGACAGAGATATTCGATTATGTATTTTAATATCTTAATGATGTCTGTTAAAACGGTGGGGAAAAAAAAAACCGACGGCAGATGTGGACACCAGACAGTTATGAGTATTTATTGGGATGGTGCGAGCGGGTGGCTTCGTCGCCTGCTTTGGGGTCTCACTGCAAGTTTTATTTGACAGATATACAAAGTATTGATGAATATTTATGACGTTATGGATAATCGTTTAGCTTAGCAATACACGATTACACCACCAGACAGAGCATTATGGCGCTTGTGTGGGACCGCCCATAGGGAACGCATCTATTTATCACATACCTTCCTATGTTCAGGTCAGTTTGCAGACTTTTTTCAGGTGACATGCAATGCCAAAATGACCGAATGTGCCCTGCATTATTTGATATCTATAGACGATGTAGTAAACTAGGATAGGATCCCACATTCTGTGTTTTGACGGGGATATGGATTTTGCAAACCAATTCTTCCCAGCTAGCCTGGTGCACGCTACTGTAGGTTTTCATTACCATGTAATATTTAGTCTAAACCTGTTAGGAAATTCTTATATGCTCAAACTGAAAATGTTGAGGGATTTAAAGTGACACTAGCTTCATGTCTGACTTTATTCAGCAAGGCTGTCCCGGGCCTGCTGGCTCTATTTAGATAAGCACAATGCAGACTATGAACTTCTCACTGAGCAACACTGTGTTGGAAAACCTCATTAAAAAGCCTGACCAGTGTCTTCTCTCTACTAGTTAGCTCATAAGAAAAGTTTTCGAACTTCAATCTTGGAATTAGTTACTTGATATTTCTCGATTGCTTCGATAATTAAAGAGGAAATGAAGCCCCCTTCAATGGAGGTAAATGGTTTTCAGGTTGTAGCAACAGTTTTATCACTTGAAGGAAAGGAAGGAATATCGCAGATCTAAAAACATTATGAAATCCAAACTATGAAAATAGCTGAATAATTCTGCTGCAGAGAAAAATGACAACATCAATTTTTTGGGAGGGGGGGGGATCAACTGTAGTCATTCATTTTAAAGTCTCAGAAGTACTGAGTGTCAAAATGAATGCGTCAACTATAGATGACGGTCATTGTTTATTTCATGAGAAATATCATTATCAAGTTTAATTTTGTGCCAGGAGTGACCCTGTGGGAGATTTCTAAAATGGTTTACATCATATTTTTGGGGAAAGAAAAAGAAAAAGAAACATTTGGGTGGTTTGTGCACATCTGGGGTTCCCCTTACCTGCAGATGGCAGACTGGCTGTAAGCGGGGCCCTCGGCTGCACTGAGCGCCTGGCCCACCTGAGTTTGTGTCAGGCCCAGGGACAGCCGTCGGATCTTGAACGCCTTTGCGAATTCCCGTATCTCCTCCAGGTTGACGCCGTCCACCTCACTGGGGGCAGTCTGCGGGTCTGCACAATACAAAACATCTCTTTTTGTCAGCCCCTCTAGTTTTCAATTAGGCATCTTATTTTCTGCACCGAGTGAGGCTACATTACAATTCAGCACCCCTGCAAAAAAACGTGTAAAGGATAAATATTCGATAATGGGTGTTTTAGGGGATGAATTCCTCCAGTTTGTGGATAAAGGTATGGCGCGGCACTCTGAAATGCTCATGTAATTGTGTGAATGTGGAGCCGCTCCATCGACATTCCTGGCATTCAGTGAGAATCATGAAGGAGCATTCTCTCTGTGGCATGAAAGCTCTCTGGAATGTATATTAAAGCATCCTCCTTATTCATCGCCATTCAAACCCGAGGCCACAAATGAGCTTCATACTCAGTTGTGTTGTAAAGGAAAAAAAGAAAAACGATATCCAGTTGTATGCCAAAGAAAGCTAAAAAAATAACTTTTCACCGAGAAATGCTGTTTGTAAATCACTTCTTTACCAACCACATTTCAGCGGATTTGAAAAATTCGCCATGGCATTTTGAGGAATTTCCCGGTTAATAAAAAGCGATTTCACATTGTACATCAATGTCAGGTGCCGTGGCATCCTGCTTACTAAAGCAAAGTTTGTGCCTCTGAATTATTCATCTTGGTCATTATCAATGAATTATTAAAGGAATCCTCCAAGCGTATTTTAATAAAAAATCTATGGGGCTGCCATCTTGCTGTGCCTCATAAGTGACGTGTAGCGTACGCGGCATGCTCAAAGACGTGTGAACGGTGGGAAGATGAGGGATTGAAAAACGCCAGTGTGACTGCAGCAAGGGGCATGAACATTAACAGCGCTGCCCCCCCCCCCCGCACCTTAATGAGCAACTTTGCCGTTATTCCCCACGGAGCCCTTTTTCCCCTCAGCGATTTAAAGGACTACGGCTCACTGGCCTCTTTATTTGGGAGGGACGGCACGCCTCGCCAATATCTTAAATATCAGTAATGTTGCAACTTAAATGGTTACATATTTGTTTAGCATTGGCCAATGATGATGTTTCATTGTGACACCGCCATATGATTGTGCTCTGTTGTGTGTGTGTGTGTGTGTGTGTGTGTGTGTGTGTGTGTGTGTGTGTGTGTGTGTGTGTGTGTGATGGAGTTGAACGCTACGGAGATGAGTTGATGTGGGCTCATACTCAGCGTAAAGCAGTAATCCTATTTAAGAGCAGAGGAGAGACACAATGAGCGTGTGCAGACTCAAAAAGCAGTTCGTGTGATTTATACTTTCCCAACGCAGAACTAAACACAGTGTCTGCAACAAGTTGATCAATGGCAGTTTCTTTCTTTTGTTATTAAATTCGCTGGCGTTCGTTACTGCCTTTAAAATGAATTTACCTGAAGTTTGGGTGAATTGACGGTGACAAATGCAATTTATTTGAACAACAACAGAGTTTTTAAGGCAACATGGGCACGCTGACAGATTGGGGTCCAGTGATTTATAATGGTCTGCCAAAAAGCCCCGGCATTAGGAGGACATGGCTTATGGTCACCATGCACACAAGCCACGTTTGATTGTCTAATAAACCGATGAATTCAACGAGCCAGAGTCGACTAACTCACACAGAGGATGGAGGGACCCGCTCAAAAGCTCTCTACACTGCAAGCAATCCAGGTACAACTCCGGCGTGTCCGTCGTGTTCAGTGTGCGAGCGCATGTTTAAGGTGCAAATTCCAAACTATCATCACAAGAAAGAAGCGGTGGATCCCCAAAGTGTTTGTCGTCAGTTTTTTTTTTTTGCCTTTCATTTCATGCATTACAACACATTATGTATGTGAGCTGTGCTGGGCACTTACTGCTGACCAGCTGTCCCACGCTGAGTGCAGAGGAAGAGGAGGAAGTGGACGAGGAAGAGGAGGCCTGGTGGAGAGGACTCTGTCTGTGGGGCATGTGGAGCAGGTTGGGCTGAGATGAGGCCGGGCCTGTCTGACCCTGTTGACCCTGAGGCAGCTGAACACACACACACACACACACACACACACGGTTGATAAAACATATTGACAGTGGGTAAAATACACATCTATTACGTCAATCGGCAGAACACCATGGCTGGCACTCTGAATAATAACAGTAGCCATGTCATTATGATGATTGGGACACAATGATATTCATATTCAATAATCACAATTAGATTAGACACCAGCAATTAGACATACTGACAGTGAGAATGAATACATCTCGACTGCTGGCTACATTGTGTAAACTGACAGTGTAGTGTGTGTGTGTGTGTGTGCGTATATATATATATATATATATATATATATATATACAGGATTAAGATGGATCTATATATATATATCTATATCTATCTATGTATGTATGTATGTATGTATGTATGTATGTATGTATGTATGTATGTATGTATGTATCTATCTATCTATCTATCTATCTATCTATCTATCTATCTATCTATCTATCTATATATATATATATATATATATACAGGGTAGACAGATTAATTTATAGACTATTTAAGGGTCCATCATGTCTGCAGCATCTTTCTGTTACAGAAAAGGTGGTGTGTCTGAGAGAAAGTGAATGCTGCCTCAGCCCCAGTTGCCTCCCTCTGTCTCCATGTGCTCCATAATTCCCTGCCCTACTGAAAGGAACTCCCTCTTTTTTTTTCTTCTTCTAAAGAACAGCTTGTGACAATTAAAGTGTGATTTCTCTTGTCACCAGCCCGGCGAGGGCGCTAATAACGGCAGTCTGAGTGGGAGGAAACATGTGGACACAGCAGTCCCCGTATAAAACATAATTCATGATCCGCTGGCTATGTGCTCTGACAGTGGGAAAACGATGTATTTTCATGTATTATGCACATTTGAATCGCTTTTACAAGATCAAGATGGTATGCCTACACTTTAAAAGTGAAGGCCGTCTCCATGGTAAACTAGGCCGGCTTCTCCTCTCTTTGCTATTAATTATTTTTCTCCGCGGCATGTGTTTGTTTGGATGGTGGGAGATGTCAACAGCGATGCACACACTGTCAGGACTGTTGACAGGCCGGGAGAATTATCTAGCTTCACTGGAAATATTTCAGAGTGCAGAGTCTGACAACCGTAAATTATGCCCACGGAGCAAAGTGTACATGTGGCTTTGAAGTGGAGACAAAAGCATAAGCATTATTACAAATGCATTAATTCATCCAAGAGTGTAATCTGGTAGCCCGTAAAGTGACAATTAGGTGTCCATCTGCTGGGAGATCATCCGTCTTACGCCGTGCAGGCCTTCACTGGGAACCTCTAGTCTGTAATTCTGCACTGACATTGTCGTCCGCAGTTCAATAGCGCCTTAAATGTGACATTGTGGTGCATGTCCGCGTGAAGCTGCGTGCATGTCCAAACTTTTGCAATGTACAGGACCGGGAGTTGTAACTGTAAAGCTGAATCTAGTGTGCAAAACAGCAAAACAAAGCAGAAAAAAAAATAACACCGTTGCGGGTGTAATTTTCATGCAGGGGCGACATTCTCTCTTTAAATGCCTTATCGAAGACAAACGTCATGGGTTTGGCTGGGTCAGCGAGGACAAAGCGGAGGACTCGCGAGCACGAGTGAAGGAGGGAAGGTTGACAAAGGCGTTTTGGAGGTTTTTTTTTTTAAGTGGGCCGATGAAGAGCTTTTCTTTTTGTTTCTCGGGGGAGCTCTGTGGGGGGTTCGTAAGAGTCCTCAAGACCGAGTCTGAAAAGTTCTACGACAAGTGCCTCAAGCACACGCGCACACAGACACACACACAAAGATGAGGAAACACTTGTGCACAAAAGCACGGGCAAACGCAAAATTTGATGCCAATATCAGGTGCCAGGTTGTGAGCCATGACTTCGAGAGGAGAGGAAAAAAAACAAACGTTCGGGGTGTTAAAAATAAAACGAGTGGTCATACTCCACTTGGTATTGCTTATCTGATGAGATCATTTAGATCTTTACGCCGTGTATTTGAGGCAGGGGGTACATCTTCTTATGCATAATTTGTGTACGGCATAATGTATAAACACTTCATACTGACTCATTTAGTGGATGCTTTTATCCAAAACTGTGTTTAACCCACAGGCATCTCTAAAGCACGAGACCCTGAGATTTAATGCCATGTCAAGTGCAGTTAGTGTAGGTGTACAGTAGGTGGACCACCAGTAGTGACGCAAGTAAAGGGATATTCAAATGTAAACACACGAATAAAAGGAAATCCAGATGTATACATGTAATACCATATGATACACAGGTGTGGTGTTTGCGCTCAGATGTATGTGCGTGTTTGTCTGCGTCTACGTTACCTGCTGTCCAGGCTTGATTGGCGACAGCGTGATTCCCTGGGTGTTGATGACAGGCAGGATCTGATTGCCGATCACCGTGGCAATGATCTGGCCTTGAGCATTGGTCAGAAGCTGAGGTGTAATTGGCTGAACCTGCAGCGCCGGGTTGCCACCTCCTGATTGGCTGGAGGCTCCCGCTGAGTTGGGCATCAGTGGGATTGTCCCAATTATCTACAAAGGGGGGGGGGGGGCAGAGTGGAGAGGAAATTAGCCGAGAGGGAGCAATGGGGTAATCGCCGCTGGAGTGCCGAGGTTATTCTCAGTTTTGATCAGAAGTAAGCGTTATCCAAACCCTGGTGGTGCGCACGCTGATTGTAAAGCACAGCGTCTGTCATACATCTATCAGTCACTGACACCGGGACCAACAGAGCCGTGGGCTGGCTCCGATGGTGTGGTTGGTGTGCATGTGTGTTTTGGAGAGGTAGACAGAAAAAGAGTTTGACACAGAAAGAGAGAGTGAGCGAGAGAGAGAGAGAGAGAGAGAGAGAGATGTGACAAGATAGCATGAACCTTTCCACCCACTCTTACTCTGCTGACCTCTACATATAGCACACTTGAAGCACAGACAAAGGAGATGGGGAGGGGGAGAGGGAGAGAGCAAGAGAGAGAGAGAGCGAGAGAGAGAGGTAAACATACACATGAACATCTTGTCACTGAGGTGATTTTACAGGTTGGGGCATGTGAAGTCAAAGCGGACTGCAGGTAGTACACTGCAAAGGTTTGCTCAGAATACCAGTGTGTGTAATGATGCACACCGCCGACTGTATTATCAATCGTTTAAGCCAGGGAAGTGTGTGTGTGTGTGTGTGTGTGTGTGTGTGTGTGTGTGTGTGTGTGTGCATGCTTGTAAGTTTGTACACAGCTTTGACACAACTGTCTTAGTCTTTGTTAAGAAGGAAGTGGTACTGCGCTTAGGGACACCGCCCATTGCATCTTCTAACACACAAATATGTAGACAAACACACACACACACACACACACACACACACACACACACACACACACACACACACACACACACACACACACACACACACACCGCAGAAAAACATACACAAAGAGAAAGAGGGAGCAATAAAGAGATAGAGGGATGCAAAAAGTCAGATAGAGACATTAAGAGAGCTAGAGACAAAGAGTGAGTCGGTGAGGGAACAACAGACAGACAGAGAGACAAAAACAGCAAGAGAGAGAGAGAGAGAGAGAGAGAGAGAGAGAGAGAGAAAGAGAGGGAGAGAGGCCCCTGCGTTTCTAATTCAGCTCCAAGGGTCCCAGGGGTACCTCTCCTCCCTTTCCTGCAAGCCCTTCATCCCTGGCTCTCCTCTCCTCGGTGGCTGTAATCAGGAGGGGCAGATCAAAGGGGGCGGCAGAGTGTCACTGCGGCGTTTTAGCTCTCGGAGCTGCCAGAGTGTGGCCTAGAGTGGCGCTTTAGGGGGGACTTAGCGCCTCTTCACCATGATGAAGGTTAATGTCATCTGGGGACTGGTTCTGGGCAGCTTCAGAGCAACAGTCGTCACCCTGCCCCCCCTGCCCCCCTGCTCCACCCAGCCTCATTACGCCACAAAAAAACAGCCACGATGGATGAGAGACCCATCCTTCCAGATCACGTTATTTAGACCAAGTATGGCAGCCGCACAAAGAGCTGCTTGATCCAAAACTGAATCGTGTTTTTTTGGGCTCTCAAACGTGACTGTTTTGTGATATGGGGTGCTTGACATTTTTTTGGGGGTACTTAACAGCACATCAACCAGAGACGAATTATATATTTCTTTACTAACAGCTTCCTATCTATATGTGCATAACATTAACCAAGTCCTCGCTCTCTCTCTCCAGTCTCCAAAGCATTGCTACCTCCGCTAATCTGATTCTGACTGGACTGCCTGCCCCTCCCCTCTCTGTCTCTCTCTCTCTCACCCTCTCTCCCTTCCTTTGACATGATAGGGAGGGATCTGTAGGAGAAAGGTGGGCCGGTTATCTGTAATTCATCCCTGCCACGGCTCATTTGCTTGCGTTGCTTCGCATTAGGGGAGAGATAATTTATCTCTCTCTCCACGTCGCCTCTACAAATTCTCCCGTAATGCTCTCCTGCCACTTAGCATATTTTATTGCCCCGCCTGACGCTCATGTCTCCCGAGTCCCAACGATCTCGCTTTGCATGCCGGCATGGCGAGGAACTTGTTCCGCTCAATTATTCATCATCATTGGACTAAGTGGTTGTTCCATAAGCATAATAAAAGACCGGGCGACTGACAGCCGAGCTCTCCTCGCTGTCCCGGCGTGCAGCGCTCCTCCATCTGACTTCTTCACTCACGTTTCATGGCAGTGTAACCCTGGCAAGTCGACTGCAAAGGTTAAAGGTCTCGGCGCGGGGCGACAGTGTGGATGAACAGACATGCATTTCTTTTTAAATAGCAAAATTAAAGTATGAGGTTGTCCCATTTGGGGCTGCAGGGCTTGCATTCAGAACCTCACTCGTGCATGCGACAGGAAGCCGGTCTGTTTTCTATTGCTTTTTGTTGTTTTCCTTTCCAGGTGGAGTGGCGTGTCGGGAGGCTTGTCCTTTCTCCCTCAACCCAGCAGAACTCATTAAGATTATGCTGCTCCCGTTTCCGCAGAAATGTCATCTCATCTCTCCAGCTGGGGCAATCTGTGTCTTTAGCCATGGTCGCCAGGCAATACCTCCCCCCATTTGCGGCCTTATGCAGCTCGTGCTGTGAATGGGGAGGAAAACTTTCCTCGTGGAAAAATGTTGGGAAGTTTGGATCTGTGTCACAACAACTCCACCACACAAAATCACAAGCACGTCAAAGGCTCAAACATCAGCGGCCTTAACAACATGCTGCACTCAGCGGCCATGCCTCGGGTGTTAATTTCAGTACATTATTTTTCCCAACTATTTGGATATTTTCTTGCACCGATTGATTTTTTTTCTTCATTTCAAGTGAGTGAAGACAAAATAAATGTACATCTGTTGGGGCCTTGGCAGCCTGTCCAGGGTGTCTCCCCACCTGCCACCCAATGACTGCTGGGATACGCTCCAGCATCCCCGTGACCCTGAGAGCAGGATAAGTGGTTCCAATAATGGATGGATGGATCTGTTGGGGCAGAATGAGATAAGACTGATAAACTTTGAACAAAAAAAATGATTTGGAACGGACCGGAAACAAGGAATTAAGTCTTGCAAAAAAAAGGAAACATTTTAGAACAAAAATATTTTTTGGGGATTTCTCCCCCCTTTTTCTCTCAATTGTACTTGGCCAATTACCCCACTCTTCCGAGCTGTCCCGGTCACTGCTCCACCCCCTCTGTCGATCCAGGGAGGGCTCCAGACTACCACATGCCTCCTCCGATACATGTGGAGTCGCCAGCCGCTTCTTTTCACCTGACAGTGAGGAGTTTCACCAGGGGGACGTAGTGCGTGGGAGGATCACACTATTCCCCCCAGTTCCCCCCTCCCCCCTGAACAGGTGTCCTGGCCGACCAGAGGAGGCGCTAGTGCGGTGACCAGGACACATACCCACATCCAGCTTCCCACCCGCAGATACGGCCAATTGTGACTGTAGGGACGCCCGACCAAGCCGGAGGTAACACGGGACGGACAGGTTTATCTGCTTGTGTAGTAAAAGAATTCAGAAGAATTACCCTTCTATGAGCGTTTTAGTCTGGATATGAAATGAAAGCCTTTGCCAGGCCTGTCGCTGGGTGTAGTGCTTACTGTTTTTACACCTCCTCTTGGGGCCAATGGCGTCAACTGATACACAGAGGTGAATTTGTTTTGCAGTCGAGGTCATACAGACTAAGTTGCTCTGCAGGTTAACTGAGCATACATACAGTCCTTACTCGGTGTTTGTTGCATTAGTGTGTGCAGCGTCTGCCCTGCAGGCCCTAGTCCCTTTACTGGAGGCGGGGAGCCAGTGAGGAGGATGGATGGGCCCGACAATGCAGGCCCGCGAAAGGTCTCCGCATCACAAAGATGAGGGTCAACAGATCAGGGATTTTCTTCGCATCAAGCTTTTCAGGGGCGTCCAACGCATTTTAGGTCATTCTGAACCCTCGTAATCTTTTCATTTCCCGCCACACTTCCGTCAGGAGGAATGTAAAATTTGCGCTGAAAGGAAGATTTGCAACACGGCTGCAGGTTTATATCGGGGGAGGTCTTGTACATTCTCCATGGATAAAGGAAGAAAAAACAAATGGGAGCGATGTAACGCACAAAATAGGTTTTAAAATTTTGTGAACATATTGTTTCACAGAAAGTCCGTCAAATGTCGAACATCTCAACTTCTCCAGTTCGTTAATGAATTCATAAATGAGACTCATGTAGACTTCATGAGAAAGTCATGGATGAATTGCAAAGGAAATAAAAAGGTCGAAAACCGTGCTGCGTTTCAAATCCCATTTGTGTTAAATTCATGGTGGACGTCGCCACACGGCGGACAGTGCACATAACAGTTCTCTTCTTTATTCAGAATACCCAGCATCCTCCAGCACATATTAAAGCAAATTCAGTAAACAGCCCTAGCTCTGCTTCAAGTGAAGTAGCCCACAAGTGCAAAGCTTGATATATAAAAAAAAAGAGGTTATTTTTGTCTCTTGTTTTGGGATTTTCTATGCTGACACAATGTCTTCTTTTATGGTGGGGAGCCTCTGAGAGTGTTTGTTGGTCCTCCAGCCCTGTTTGAGGCGTCTATTAGCCTGTATAATCTCCCCACTGCTTAGGGGGGGAGGGAGGTGGTACCCTCTGATAGGGTGGGTGCATGTTACAGAGCCCTCCATCTAAATAATGCTGTGGAATAATAAGGTAGGGAAGCAAAGGCTGTAGCCCAGGGCTTTGACCGTCTCAGTGACCTGATTATGTCAGGGAGTGTCAGCCGCCAAGACACTACAAAAGCACAGAGCATCCCATCAAATCCATATCCATGGCGATCTGTCCCCAGTGCACAAGGCACCTTCAGAGCCGGGGAAGTCCATACTGTCTCATTAGCAATGTTTAGCATCAAGGAATTACACACACACACACACACACACACACACACACACACACACACACACACACACACACACACACACACACACACACACACACACACACACACACACACACACACACACACACACACACACACACACACACACACACACACACACAAACACTACTGCTAATGAAATGGTGTGGTTATACCGGCACCGTTGCTGATCTTTACTGCGGCAGGCTCTGTGTGTAGTGTAAAAAACAAAGAGATTGCTGAAAGCACTCCGCGCCACATTATCATTATTATTTTTTATATGTCTATTTGTACACACCCCTACTCAGGTCACTGCAACAAAATGTCCCTAGCAGCACGACGAGGAATTGGTTGCATCGTTTTTAAGTTAGCGCTCTGAGGACAGTGCGAGTGTTAAAAGATGAAACCGGGGTTAAGGCATATACCGGCGTTTTTCGCTGGCGTGAAAGGGCACATTGTCCGTACAATTTTCCTTTAATACGTGCTGTGTGCACCTGCGATAAGATGATTCATTAGATAGGGCTCCACTATGACAAGCATCATCGTTCAAGCCTCTGGCTACTGATGGAACAATTCTGCAGCCACCCTGTAAATATGACAAGGTCAGCGTTTTACTGAGACGGGCTCATGCGGATGAAGAGAGAGAAGGGCTTTGTTTATTCCCAAAAAGCTTAACGTACTGTATGGCAGGGTGGCTAGCATGTTACTGGCAAGGATCTCCAAGACACTACAGAAACCAACCACCAGAAAACTATGAAAAATAAAAAAATAAAAAGACGACAACAATACAAACAATGTTTTGGATTCTGCTAGCTTGTATTTCATACGTGATGCAGTAAGGGACTCGTACGGGATGTTCCCCCCAAAAAAAACCATTACGTGGTAGAACCATTGCTTCAGTAACACTTTCCTCTCTCAGGTGTTTGTGTGAGTCATTGTGCGCTAGCTTTTGCAGCATGCTAGCAACCTATGCAAAGCGCTCACCTGTCCTTGTGCGTTGGTGACCAGCTGTCCGGCGGCTCCTTGCAGGTTTGACAGGGTATTGCCAAAGACCTGTGATCCAGTGATGGAGCCCATCGCTGCGGCCGCTGCCACTGCTGCCTGGCTGGTCAGAGGATTCAGCTGGGGGAGGACAAAGAAATCATTAATCATTACAACATCTATTAATGTCACCTTTCATCCGTGTGCACCAGTGTGATGTGTATCCCTGAAATGTTATGTAGGACACCTAATGTAGGAGACCGGTGTGGGGGAGCTGCGTAAGGCAGTACTCAGGTGCTTTGTTACCAAGGCTAGAATAGGCCAACTGCGGTGGGGTCTGTATAGTCTTGTAGTGAGGACTATGCAGTCCATCATACAGTTCCCAGAAGTCTGTGCTCCTGGACCCAGTGGGAGGTTTGAGGGTTGGGAGGTGCAATAAGAAAGGGGGGGAGGCTGTGAATAAGTGGCCATTTTACCACTCTAAGTGCTTCCTTTGGCCCCCAGGGCTCCCCATGGGCTGAACAGACTCTTACTTCTAGGAGCCATGGCCCCACGCCAACGAGCGGGTACAATAGAACAAAGCGCGGCGGCCATGCATCACTGTATCGTCAACTGCCTCAATACACTTGGACTCAGAATTACCCCAGCGTCATAATGCACTACTATACTGTTACTTTTGAGGGAGGGGAGGGTTAAAAATGACCATCTTTACCCCTGCTGTAATGGACTCATCTGGTCTGGCCTGTGGTTGTGAAAAGAGGCTCCCTGTGTCGGGAGAGGCTGTAGAGCCCGTCCACATCGTGGAGATTACCCATATAAATCAAGCTAACCACTTATTAGGGGCTGAAAATGCACTGCTGATTTGGTTGCAGTGCAGCAGAGCAAAGTCTTATTAGGTTGAGTAAGTAGATCAAAGACCAGGCAGGGATAGGAGACCTCCCAATTACTCGCCAGAATAGAGATACAATGGAAACACTGCCTACTCCTGGCTGGTGATATTGCACGGCCTTATACATATTCAAACAGGGAGAGGGGGGGAAGAAAAAAAAAATCAAGGTAAACAATGACTGAATAATCCTCTGCGCAAAACCATTTAAGGATGGGGGCGAGCAGCGAGGGGTTTGGATGTTTCATCTGGCTCATGTGTGGTAAAATAAAATGGGCTGTAACATTCAAGTGTTCAAAAAAATTCTTCTACCAAAGGCATATAAACTTCACTCATTTTTCCCCTGCACACTTCCTGTGCTCCGCGGGGAATTCGGCCTCGTTCGGCTGAGATCATTGAGCTGCCATTCATCTTTTATCTTACTCCACCACCATATATTATTACGCTTTCCGAAATCAAATGATGAAAAAATGCCACCGAGCGATCAATACTTTTTCATTGACAGTAAAGGTTAAGCACATTAAGAATGACACTGCATTTGTCTTATGAAATCATATTTCATGTTGGTGGCCTCAAATTGGCTATGATTGATATTGCGCCCCCTCGTCTGAAAGTCATCCAGTTTTTTCTCGATAATCGCAAGATTGTCTTTTACGTGCCCAGTTTTTGCCCTTCTGAGAAACTTAAGTTTCTAATGATAAAAGACTATAAGCCTACCTTTTGAGTTTACATTCCTCTGTGACTGTGAGGGAATGGGATTACAGTCCAATCTAAACTGCAGTTTAAATGTGATAATTGTCAATATTTGATGAGAAGTTCGCCAATTTATGTGAATCAAGATATATTGATAACACGCCCGCTAATTAGCTTAGTTAGGCTTTATGTATAGATTATCTATCTATCTATCTATCTATCTATCTATCTATCTATCTATCTATCTATCTATCTATCTATCTATCTATCTGTCTATCTGTCTATCTATCTATCTATCTATCTATCTATCTATCTATCTATCTATCTATCTATCTATCTATCTATCTATCCGTCTGTTGTCCATCATCCATCCATCCATCTATCCATTTGTCTGTCTGTTGTCCATCCATCTATCTATCTATCTATCTATCTATCTATCTATCTATCTATCTATCTATCTATCTATCTATCTATCTATCTATCTATCTATCTATCTATCTATCTATCTATCTATCTCTCTCTCTCTCTCTCTCTCTCTCTCTCTCTCTCTCTCTCTCTCTCTCTCTCTCTCTCTCTCTCTCTCTCTCTCTCTCTCTCTCTCTCTATCTATCTATCTATCTATCTGTCTGTCTGTCTGTCTGTCTGTCTGTCTGTCTGTCTGTCTGTCTGTCTGTCGTCTGTCTATATCTATCTATCAGTTGGTCGGTTGGTCAGTCAGTCAGTCAGTCAGTCAGTCAGACAGTCAGTTGGTCTAACTGATCATCTATCCATCCATCCATCTATCCATTTACTTAACAATCAATCAACTCACATTGTCAGAATTCTTGTCCGGGGAACATAAAGGATGTAAACCAGCGAGCGAAGCATGGCTTTACTTCATGGCATGAAGTTTTATTCTTTTTAAAAAATATGTCACTCCACTGTGACACATATGCCCTAAAGTAATCTTGTCATTTTGGGTATCCAGTTCCAGTGATATCCACTGACTTCTAACCTTCCCAACAAATCATGTTCATCTGTGATTGTATCGGAGCTGATGTCAATAGAGGTAACAAAGAGTTTGTTTGCTCTTGTATCTCACGGACCATCCCACACACACACATAGCTATCTTCTTCAAAAGCCACATTTGCTCACAAAATTGCCCTTCTCCAGTGCATCTTGCCAAATAAACAGTGTCGTAACACCACAATGGCTCATTCATCTGAGGATCAGTATTAACACTGTACCCTAACAAAACTGGAATAAAGGACAAGAGGATGAGGCCAATTTCAAGAGACTGATCAGAGACCAGCTGCCGTCATGGAAGGACAGCGGGATTTTTTTTGGTCATGCTTTGTCACTGGCGTAAGGAGGCATGATTGAAAGGAGCTTATCTTGACTCTGGTCGTCGAGTACATATATCAGCCAGAGGAAAGGAAGGCCCAGTAAGGGCTGGCTGGTGACATCAGTCAAGGATTGCATTAGTAGATAATCTTCCCTTCATTTCTGTGGAGTCTATTTTGCTCGCACCTGAGTAGAGGAAATTCACATGATTTAGACCAGATACTGCGCCCCACGGTAATGGCAGGACACCATGTATTCAGGTCCTATTTGGATATTTTACTCAGAGGTCAATTTGAGGGTGGGTGCAAGGTGATGCTGTCCCCCCTGTTAAGCAAATTAACAAAAACCAACCCCTTTATAAAACTGCCATCCCCTTTGAGCTAATGGTAATATGTGATTTATTTTAATCAAGGAACATTAGTACGTATTAAGAAATGTATTGAAATTCTATCCAGATTAGAGATTTGCACACCTCATGTTCTGTGGTGAATGAATATTGCAATAATAGAACAGCTTCTCCCCTACAGCAGGCCTTTCCAACAAGCCCCCATAGACACCCACAGATCCTGACACTGCCCCCCACCCCCAACCCCCTTAGACCCTCTCTCCACACCAAGACACGACATACACATACTCACATGCACACACACTCATATTCATACACACTCACAGTGCAATATATCTAGCTGC
This sequence comes from Lampris incognitus, assembly GCF_029633865.1. Lineage (NCBI taxonomy): Eukaryota > Metazoa > Chordata > Actinopteri > Lampriformes > Lampridae > Lampris > Lampris incognitus. The sequence continues at coordinate 26,542,420 of NC_079229.1, forward strand.
CCTACTATGCCCTCTGTAAATGGACACTTTGCATACAGCCTACACTACCCTGTAAATAACTCTTATTCTGCAAATAACTTCTTGTCTCAAATTCTCATTTAACATTTTGTAAATATAGTACTTGCCATATGCCCAGTGCTTTCACATATTTGCACCTTATTTCACTTATTTTTATTTTTTATTTTGTCTTGCATGTGTATTTTATGTTATTATTCTTTGAACTTTTATCTTTACGATTTACTAATAATGTTTCCTTCATGCACCAACATACCAAGGCAAATTCCTGGTATGTTCTTCAACTACTTGGCAATAAATATGATTCTGATTCAATATTAGGAAAGCGCTATATAAATTTAATTTAATATTATTAATAATATGAATTCTTAACACTGTCAAAGGTATAATGAGCATAATATTACTTTAACAAAAATTACGCCATGCAATGATATAATCAAAAGAGGAAAACTAAACCATAAGACGAGAGACATGTTTTTTTTGGGGGGGGGGGGGGCTCTTGAATAGTTTTTTTTTAAAAACAATTGGCGTAAAATACTCTGACACGGAAAATACTCTGTTTTGGTTAGGAATATATGGGCCTATGGCTACAGTTTAAAAAGTCCACCACCAGACTCCACCATTGCCCTTGACAATTTTTAACAAATAGACAACTGATATGACGATTTAACTCAGATTATTTGACCTCGTGTTGGATAAGAAGGGTGCAGTTGGGGTGATGAAAAAGAGAGGGAAAGCGCACAGGACCACGGACGGAGTGTAACAGAGGTTGCAGATCAGCACGCTAATAATGTGATCTGCTTGGACAAGCATATCCCAAGTTTTCAGGAGATCTGCCGCGCTCTGTGTCATTGTGTGAGTGATAGGCTGCTGGAGAAGCTTTCAGGATTTATTTGAGATCATATCATTGTGTTTTATTCGATGATACCCCTCTCAGATTCCATGTTATTCTGGTAGACCAGGGTCTATGGCTGCATCTTTCAGCTCCGGGTAATATGGATAGCAGTTGGAAGGCGAGCAAAGCTGTAAAGAGAGGGAAGGCTGTGTTCAACACCTAAACAGGTGATTTTCCACCGCGGTGACTCCTCTCAACACCTCGACGGGAGGCAGAAAATGACAGACTTGCCCTAGCATTTGCGCTGATTGCATGTGTTGGGAGAGATAAACAGTGATCTTCCAGTTTGCAGAGCCTTCATGCAAACCACTGTGTTTCCTTCTTTTCATTCCCCCATGAATAAAGCCTGGAGTGTTTCATCACTACACACATCACAAGTCACTGGTTTGGATAACACAACGAAAACATGGCAAACAGGGCTCCAATTGTCGGGAGAGGTGTTTGAGACCGCTTAAGGGATGCGGAGTTGAATAACGGAGAATGGCAAAACATAGTGCAGGAAAAAAAAAATCAAGCTTATTCCCAATCGAGACAAGTGTTTATTAGACTGCCATGTTACGTGCGCTCCTGTAGGAGCGAACCTCATCGCTGTCTGAACTCCATTATACTGTATGACACCATCTTGTCACCCTCAGGTCAGCAAAACAGCTATCACTCTCTGAACCATCATGCTTTTATATAGCCAAATATGCGCTGCCCCGCAGGGGGCACCAAATACAAAATGAATGTCTCTGACACAAAAAAGCCTGGCAAATTGTTAAAAATGCATCTTTTTTGCAGCGTGGTCTGAAGGGGAGTGAATCTAAACGCTACACGGCGCTCTCTGTTGCCTGTTTGACCATGAGGGTCACCTGGTGCAGCAACCCGTGTAATCTCAGAAATAGAAGGAAAATGCTTCCCTGCAACCGTGGAGAGACCCTTGGAAACTAAAATTGTCTGACACAAACTAACTGGAGTTTCTTTCTGGTTTGCTCTTTTCATGTGGCAGTTTTGCCCCTAATTGCTTCTCTGGCCTCCGTAAAATAAACAAGCACTGAGGTAAATGGATAAACCGGCCACAGACACTGAAAGTAGGTCGTTGTTGGCGGTGACTTTCAGACTTATGCAACTGCAAAAGCTATCTGCTCCACATCAATAGCACTAAAACAGAATCGAACTATGACTAGGCGTTTGAGATTAGTCGCATAGATGTTTGTGTCTTCTACGATAGCATCTGACATAATTTTCCCAACAATCGTGGAACCCACCGGCTAGCCTCTGACGACGATTTAGCTCTGGGGACAACGGCCAATATTTCGGGGCTTCCGGTGCAGCTGCTGGCTTCCGTTTCCTATGAAGACTTCCTCTTCCGTGTGTTCGTCGTTGTTGACAGCGGGTTAGCAACTTGAGAGGCGAGAATGGAGTCGGAGTTGAGAGACGATGTCTACGACCGGATTGTTTCACAAGTAGTCAACACGAGTCGAACGTTACTACGCGCAATACACAAACATAGATACTTTTTGTAGGTGTTTTGGGTCCAGACGACATTTCGGCCAATGCGTCCCGCCTCTTTCACTCCCCACACGGACCAACGTGCAACCAAAGCATGTTCCTGTAGGGATCACCACCTACTCAAATGTGATTGGTCACTACTACTCGGACGAAAACGGAAACGGAAACCAGAACGCTTACAAAACCAAAATCTTGTCTGTTGCATACTACTACTACTACTACTTTCGGCTGCTCCCGTTAGGGGTCGCCACAGCGGATCATCCATTTCCATCTCTTCCTGTCCTCTGCATCTTCTTCTGTTCTGTCACACCAGCCACCTGCATGTCCTTTCTCATCACATTTGGTCCTTCCTCTCTTCCTCTCCCCTGGCAGCTCCATACTCAGCATCCTTCTCTCAATATACCTAGCATCTCTCCTCCACACATGTCCAAACCATCTCAATCTTGCCTCTCTTTGTCTCTTGCATTCAGATTCTATATTATTTCACCAACTTAAAAGGCACAGTGGTTTTCCTCCCACAGTCCAAAGACATGTAGATCAGGTGAATCGGCCATACTAAATTGTCCCTAGGTGTGAATGTGTGTGTGTGTGTGTGGGGGGGGCCTGTGATGGCCTGGCGGCCTGTCCAAGGTGTCTCCCCGCCTACCGCCCAATGACTGCTGGGATAGGCTCCAGCATCCTGCGACCCTGAGGGCAGGATAAGCGGCTTGGCTAATGGATGGACAGAAGAGGCACGGTTATGAGATTCGTAATGGACAGGTAATGTTTAGCTTAATGCTATGTATTGGTGACCACACCATCTTGCATGGGATTAAGACCAATATCTCAGTGTCTGACACTTCTCTCCCATGTTTACCAAGGAAAATAAGTATGATATCAAAAGATAGGGAGCCTAAAAAGGTAACACTATTGAATGCTGCAGGACGCGGATCATCTGTCAAAGTGTCTCATCCATCTTGAGTCGCCCTTCCTCACCTGTCATCACTCAGCTAAAAATGTGGCAAAGTGGACCAAACAGGGAAAATTAACAATCAATAACGCTATTGCCTCTGGATGAAAAGAACGTCTTTTATCTCTGGGAGGAAGAACATGGAAGTTTACCTTCCTCGTCTTAGCCCTCACTTCTCCGTCTCCTCCCTGAAACCCCCCCATCACACTCACACACACACACACCCACCCACCCACCCACACCCACCCCTTCTCCGGAGTGAATGTAATCAGCTGTGACATGAGAAAACACGTTCTCTGTCTGTCAGGACTCTGCTAGTCCTCTGCTGACAGTCCTCTGCTGCCCCCACCGTCACCCCGTCTCCCCACCCCACCTATCACCACCACCCTGAACTGCCTTTCCTCCCTGTCTGTCTCCCCTCCCTCACATCCGCTGTGCTTATGAACATCAAAATGCCATTAGGCCCTCCAAAACACCTCTGGTCCCATGGCTGGCTGGGCCTTACACTGCGGTCGTGCACTTTGAGGCCCTCTGAGCACCAGCCATGGCTCACCGCTGCGCCTCTGCTCCGTCCGTCGCGAAAAATAAACCCTTAAAAAGGACAGTCTCAAGGAAGAATATTGTCAAGCGAAAGACAGAGAGAACAACTGGGGCAGATAACATCCGAGAAGAACACAATCGAGTGACGCCTGGACATTGTAATTGCTGGAGGCATGCGAGGGAAGGGCGGTGGCGGTGGCGGTGGGCACCGTGCGGAGGTGGAGGTGTTGAGCGCTAATGGAGTGATGTCATAAGGAAACGCCAGAATGACAGCGAGTTAACCGAGGAGGCCTGGCTGATCAAATAAAATGCATTAACGCCAGGAAATGGATATCCCGGCCAGCGTTTGAAATGGCCGTGTCTAATGAGGCGAAATGCAAATGAGGGAAGAAAAGAGTCGTGAAAACGTTCAAACTAACTATAAAGGAATGATGGAGTGTCAGACAGTGGCCGTCAATCTCTCCTCTCATTACCTTCATGTGAAATTAACAGCAGCTTTAATCATTACATAAAATCTGCTCCGGCCCATTTGTTGATAATTGTGAGGCACGGAGGTTCAGAGTGGGTTCTTTGTCATCGATCACGGCAGCAGTATATTTCCTCTGGTCAGGGGACGGACGGACGGTGAGTAAAAATACAAGTTATACTACACCCTTCTCGCACAATTTCTCTTCCTGAAGAGGGATCTACATTATTTAGCCGTTTCCAGATGTACTGAATGTAAGACTACCTCGGTGATTAAGTATCCGAGAGAAAGAGCTGACCGTTTCAGCCCAGGATGTGAATTTCTTTTTTTTTTAAGCCACTTTATTTTGTCATTGTATTCTTACAATGAATTGTATTCTTACAACAAATTTGCTGTCTGCATTTAACCCATCCTATTGTATAGGAGCAGTGGGCAGCTGCAGCACCTGGGGACCAACTCCAGTTCTTCTTTCCATTGCCTTGGTCAGGGACACAGACAGGAGCCCTAACATACATGTCTTTTTGATGGTGGGAGGAAACCGGAACACCCGGAGGAAACCCACACAGACACGGGGAGAACATGCAAACTCCACACAGAAAGGACCTGGGACGGCCTGGGGTTCGAACCCAGGACCTTCTTGCTGTGAGGCAACAGTGCTAACCACTGGGCCGCTGTGCTGCCCCCCTGCCCAACATTTTTGGTGCGGGGGGCATCCGGGTGGCGTGGCGGCCTATATTCCCTTGCCTACCAATATAGGGATTGCCGGTTTGAATCCCCGTGTTACTTCTGGCTTGGTCGGGCGTCCCTACAGACATAATTGACCATGTCTGCGGGTGGGTAGCCAGATGTGGGTATGTGTCCTGGTCGCTGCACTAGCGCCTCCTCTGGTCGGTCGGGGTGCCTGCTCGGGGGAAGGGGGAACTGGGGGGAATAGCGTGATCCTCCCACGTGCTACGTCTCCCTAGCAAAACTCCTCAGTCAGGTGAAAAGAAGCAGCTGGTGACTCCACATGTATTGGAGTCTGCAGCCCTCCCTGGATCGGCAGAGGGGGTGGAGAAGCGACCGGGATGGCTTGGAAAATAGGGTAATTGGCCAAGTACAATTGGGGAGAAAAAGAGGGGAAAAATCCCCCCCCCCCCCCCAAAAAAAGGGAAAAATTTTTTTTGGTGCAGTTATTTCGGTACGGTACTTGCGTTAGGTTGGGAATCATGGCTGTTTCATACCGAGCTCCTCCCTGGTGCAGTAGATGCACAGTACTACCAGTATGGCTTTGTCTACATGGTGGACTCCAAACTTTCTTTTTGTGGAAGTGTCAAAATGAAGGCAAGTAAATGCAAAAGGAAAATCCATACAGACACGATGATGTGACAGCGAGGAATTGACGGAAACATAAAATATGCCATCAAATAAATCTTCCCCCATCTACTGGGTAACAAATTCACCTCAATGGGCTGTTTCCTAAAATTTCCCGGATTTGAAGGAAATTCTATCCCATCTGGAGAAAATAAATCCATCCCATTCCTTTTCATTTAAGGGAAAGTGCCATCTTTATTCACTCCGCTGATGTTTGACATATAAATACAGCATTTCAATGACTGTAATATCCCCCCTAATCAATGTCCGGTGATCTTTTGATGTCCCCCAATCCAATATAGGGAGGGTCATCCGTGCCGCAGCTTTATAAACACAATAAAGGTAAATGATTACTCTCCACCGTGGTGTCCAAAAATATGGCTGGTAATGAAGAGAAATGGGGGAGTTTGAGGAGGAGGCCTGTCATGTGTCGTCGGCCAACTCCGATTCCCAAGATTAATCACGAGAGAGGGGCTCTGTGGCTAAGATGTGGTCACCCTTGATCAATAAATCCAACCCCCACCACCATCTCTCTCTCGCTCTCTCTCTCTCCCAAATACGCACGTGCCAAATCAGCATAAACAGAGAGGTGAATTGATGACATTTATGAACTCTGCGTTCACCAGGAGCTTGATTTCTTTACCCCCTCCCCTCCCTCCATCTCCTCTCTTTAAGGAGTTGACAGTGTGTACACTGTTTTCTCACCCGCTGGATGTCGGCTTTATCTCAATAGCGATCCTCTCTCTGATGAAATAAACATCATCCTCCTGCAAAAATTGCACCCCCCCCCCCAAACATCACGCCACTCGAAGTTGTACGTTAGTATTTCGGAGTGGAGGTGAGTCCAATGCATTTGATGCACTATACATTACAATGCATCATACCAAAAAAATTCAAACAGACAACAAAAAAACCTCACTTAACCGTGTCCAAAACACATTGCGGGGGAGGATTTTCTGCTAATATTCTGCAGGGAGAACAAATTGGACTTTTGACTTGGTCTACGAGGAGGGCATAATGCAATAACATTGCATTAAAAGGTTTTTTTTTTCCCCTTTTGCGGTGCCGCAGTGCTGAGCTGCTCTGCTCCTTGTGTGCGCCCGGTGCTCTGTTTGCGGTCACTAATGGGCATCAGAAATTACAGGCAGTGGAATCGCACCCCGCGGGGGGACTGGCCTCCTCAGCGGAGCGGAGCACTTAGACGGTGTCTGGAAGGCTGCTGGAGAGGAGGAGGAGGAGGAGGAGGAGGAGGAAGAGGATGGGGGGACTCAATGTCACAGCCCTGCCTCATAATTAAAGAAACCCTATTCCTTATCCACTGTTAGGTGAGCCTCTGCCTGGTGCTCCATCTGAGGGCTCCCCTGTGGGAGTCGAATGCGTGTTGCCCCCAGTGTGTGTGTGTGTGTGTGTGGGGGGGGGGGGGGGCTGATCGGAGAACAGTGCCGTTCTGCTGGGCGTCTGCGCCGGAAGCCCTCTGCCCACCCGGAGAGCGATAATGCCAGGCAACACAGAAGAAAACAGAAATCACACATGAAAACAGCAAAGAGAAGAAAAGCAGCAATGCAGTGAGTCCTAAAAAGCCGAAGGGACCGAAAAGGATGTGCCCGGAGCGCCATTCACTTCCAACACAGCAGCGTACTCTCAACGTGTCTGCACAGTAAAACAAGAGGAAATTCCGAACGATCGCATTCATCATTCCGAAAAATTCCCAGTTACTCCCTATTTAGAAATTCAGGGTCCATCGTCGCTCCTTAAACCGGTGGCCCTCTTCCTGTCTAATCCCTCATTTGAAGTAAATAAAAGTAGTAGAGCTGTCATGGTCAGGTTGTTTTCCTCATCTACCTCCCATGCTTATAATTATTCATATGAAATGCGGCGCTGTTGATGGGCAACAGTCTTATTTTCTGCTTCAGTCAACAGTGCACATTTGTATTTCTAAATTGTGGAGCGCTTGTTATGTAAGGCAATTTTCTGCCTCTTAAGAGCCGGAGCTGCTGTGCATTAATAAGGGGGGGCGGGGGGGGGGTGGGGGTGCAGATGAGCTGAGGGCTGTTCACGCTTAAAACCCACACGACCCGCAGCACACCATGTTGTAAGGGGGACAAAAAAAAAAAAGGGGCCCGCGTTACGTTCCATTCATCGATATCTGAAACCCGTTCATTACAGAAAAAAAGCAATTATAAAGCGAGCCATATCCTCCCAACGGACGCCACTCAGGGAACGGTGGTCATTTTCCCCCCTAACTTCACATTTCTGTTTAGATAAATACTGAATGTAAATGTTGGAAGAAGAGAAGAAAAAAACAAGTAGATCATTTGTTTCTGCATTTACTGTGTGTTAAAAGTCTGAAATAAATCAGCGGCGGTTGTGCGAGCTCGTATGAATTTTAAAATCCCAAACAACTACACGCCGTACTTTATTATCTGATATTGATGGTTAAGTCTTGTGTGCACGGCAGTCACTCAGCTTACGATATGATATTAAACTACTTAAGCAGCCTCCATCCATGTTATAATAACCGAATAGAAAATAAATAAATAAATCAGATGAAAATCTATGTGGTAGACAAAAATGTCAATAGAGTTTTGATTATAATAAACGGTCCCATATCATTCCCATCCAATTATACTAATACTGATTTCTGGGAAATAGATAAGAGACTATTTCCTCATCTTAAATGTTTCCAGTTTCCTTGATATGATACAGAATGAGCCATTAGGTTTACATTTAAGCAGACCAGAAGCATGTCATTTTAATTTTGATTTAATACCCTGCAGAACGACGGTGGCCTGTTTCGGTAAATTGAACAGACGTGTAGCTGATCTGGAAAAATCAATTCATCGATGTGAGCGGGGCGGTGTGTGTGTGTGTGTGTGGGGGGGGGTCATTTAATACACATATTAATATAATGGGAGGAACAACCACGCCCATAACAAGAGACAACTGCAGCCAATTGGACGGCGGGTGACTTTAACGGCGGCTGACATACGTAAAAGTGCACCGCAGCGGAAGACGGTGACATGGGTGTCTGAAGGGGCCCCAGCTGGAGACAAAGCAGTTGAGATGGGCTTGAGAGCAAAGAGGATGGGGCGGTAGAGGGCAGAGGGTGGGGGGAAGGAGGAGTGGGGAGGGGGAGAGAGAGAGAGAGAGAGAGAGAGAGAGAGAGAGAGAAGGAGGAGAAGAGGGATGGTGAGTGCCAGACAGCCTCGGCCCCTGAAAAGGCCGTTGTGGTTGTGCAGCCGCTGACCTTGGTGACGATGGGTTTTCACCAGAGGCTTCTAATGAAGGCTGATTGCCAGGGAATAGTGAAGGAGCCAAGGGGGAAGCGGGGAAAGGAGAGGAGAGGAGAGAGTGAGAGGAGAGAGGGAGCGAGAAAAGGATAGAGGAGAGGCTCAGGTAATTGCAGCACTTGTGGGTCTGAGGCCCTGCGGTCCCTGTGATGTCGGGGTGCAGTGGGGAAGGAGAGAGAGATGAGCGCGCAAGAGAGCAAGAGAGAGAGAGAGAGAGAGAGAGAGAGAGAGAGAGAGAGAGAGAGAGAGAGATGTCTGCAGACACTTTGGTGGTAAATTGTGGAGCACTGGGATGGGAGGCAGGGCCCAAGGCTGTAATTACCCCTGTGAGTGTGCGGAAGGAGAGTGGACAAACCCTGTGTGGGGTTCTGACAGCAACCAAGGAGACAAATGCAAAAGGGGAGCCATGCAAACACACACACACACAACACACATGCATGCATGCACATGCAGACAGACGGCAGGAGTCTGACGGAGGAGGAACACAGGACGCCTCCATCTCCACCAGGCCCTGAAACCAGCCAGCCAGACACTGGGCCAAGGTCAGAGGCTATTAGTGAACACGCAACGCTTCAGTGACAAGACAGCCATGACAGGAACGGCAGAGACAAAAGAGAGGAAAACACCGGGCAAGACGTAACCATTTTGCTTGCAAACAGCCACAGCAGGGAGCAGATGGGGAGAAAAACATAACGGAGCATTATTTTCTTATGCCACTCGATTACAGGTTATTAGAATGAAGTACAATTACACACATTCAGAAGAGATGAAAACAATGGGAGTGTTTGCACAGTAGCTAATTAGACCAGCCTCTACCTGACTGTGTAACCAAATATGATGATTAATGAAACTAACAGCAAGACTCAGATGCAATTCCTGCATGCTAAGTTTGCCAACGCTGAATGAGTGTGATAGACAGACAGGGTGAGTTAAAAAGGAACAGATATAATGTGTGTGTGTGTGTGTGTGAGACAGAGAAAGAATGACAAGAGAGAAATAAATGTATGTATGTATTGTCCTACAAAAGTTTTGATTTTACTGTAACTTTATGACCATCAGTATTCCTATAGTGCTTTGGCAATACTGTATCTCATTACAGCCATGCCAAAAAACAGCCCTTTGACTTGAACTGAGAAGATAGAGACAACGGACACAGACAGAGACTGACAGAAAGGGTGAGAGAGAAAGAGATGGAAATACTGTAAGTTCAAGACTCAGAAAGAGAGAGACAAAGAGAGAGACACAGACAGAGACAGAGAAAGACAGACAAAGACAAAGAGAGACAGAAAGACAGAGAGAGAGACAGACCGCAAGAGAGACAGACAGCGAGAGGGAGACAGAGAGACAGACAGACAGACAGACACAGAGCGAGACAGACAGAGAAAGAGAGACAGACAGAGAGGGAGACAAAGAGAGATAGAAAGACACAGAGACACAGAGAGACACAGAGAGTGACAGAGACAGAGAGAGAGACAGAGAGAGAGAGAGCAACGTGTGTCAGGTGAGTGAGTGACAGTCACCTGACACACACTGTTGCTATTATATTTGATGACAGTATGTTTGTTTTGTTTTGTGCTGTGTTTCTTTGCTGTGTATGTTTTTTTTTCAATAATGTTTTCAGTTAATGTTGAGCTTTTTCAATGTTTGAACCCATGGTTTTGGCAATATGTACAGTGTTACGTCATGCCAACAAAGCCATTTTGAATTGAATTGAATTGAATTGAGAGAGAGAGCGACAGAGAGAGGGAGACAGAGACAGACAGATGCAGAGACAGACAGACAGAGAGATGGAGAGACAGACAGACAGACAGACAGAAAGAGAGACAGACTGACAGACAGACAGAGGGAGAGAGAGAGACAGACAGAGAGTGAGAGACAGACTGACAGACAGACAGAGGGAGAGAGACAGACAGACAGAGAGTGAGAGACAGACAGAGAGAGAGTGAGAGACAGACAGAGAGAGAGTGAGAGGCAGAGAGAGAGAGAGAGTGAGAGGCAGAGAGAGACAGAGAGACAGAGACAGACTAACAGAGACAGACCGACAGACAGAAAGAGAAAGAGACAGGCGGAGAGAGACAGACAGATAGGCAGAGAGAAACAGAAAGACAGGCAGAGAGAAACAGGCAGAGAGAGAGACAGACAGACAGGCAGAGAGAAACAGGCAGAGAGAAACAGACAGACAGGCGGAGAGAAACAGACAGGCAGGCAGAGAGAGAGAGGAGAGAGAGAGAGAGAGAGAGAGAGAGAGAGAGAGAGAGAGAGAGAGAGAGAGAGAGAGAGAGAGAGAGAGAGAGAGAGAGAGAGAGAGAGAGAGAGAGAGTGAGTTAGGTCAGGAGGGCCTGGGTGCGCGGACTTGCACAGTTGTGCAGACGGCTTGGCCTAAGCTTCCCGCTGCCACGGATCAGTATGTACTGCTTTTCCTCTCCCTGCCTGGGCCGATGTAACTCACTGGAGTGGCAAATTACACCAGACCTACAGCTGTAGCCCGACATTATGATTAATTTGATCAGTAATTTCTCCTGTTTTTCATTTTAATCGCCGCAACCATTCTGCTGTGGCAGGTCTTTCAGATCTAATTAAGATCAATTCCGGTGTAACAGACTTGGCGAGCGCCTTTACCCCGTCAAATCCCTGAGCCCTCTGGGTGTGGAGAAAACCCGCAGCTCTAATCAATCAACTTCCAGCAAAATCCAGCGGGCTCCCGCAATCAGCCCATTAACACACTTAAGCAAATTTCATAATCTCCCCCGTCTATATGTCATCACTGCGGTGGCTATTTCAGACAGCCACTCTCCCTGTATACGCTGTGTGGCAGGGACTGGGGAGGGGCGGGTGGAGGGTGGGAGGGGTGGGGGGGGGGTCGGGGGTGGGGGAGTTGAGGGGGGGGCAGGTGCAGAGAGATAAATTTCCTCTTTGGTTCGATCAAATTAACCGTGCTAATCTGAGTTTAGCGCATTGACTCAAAGCGACACAGTCAGTTGTTATGTGCATTGTATTCTAATTGAGATGTTAATGTGCTGTCCAATGAAATTTGCCTCCCGAATTAAAATCACCGCCGAGTAAAAAGGGACACCAGGGATGTAATGAATGCTGAGGATGGCTTTGCTACGAATTTTTTTCTTACCAAGGCTATCGCGCATCTCCCAGAGGGAGGGCGCTACAATAGGACATTAATGGCGACATAATGAATGAGGGTGTTGCCCGTGGCTCCCCTTCCTGTTTTCAACAAATAGTTGAAGGGCTGAGCGCTCTTGTGTGTCTGAGTAATGAAAGACCGAGCGAGAGGTTGTTATCTGTGTAATGGCAATTGTATTATTGTAATTACGGCTCGACTTTGCTGCTGAAACGAAGACCCTTGTCCCTCTGCGGCACTCAGGAATAGCCCACACTGTATTTCACTACAACAAACTCAACCATATTTATGCATCGTATAACTGATTGTGTTTGCTTTCGTGTGTGTGTGCGCGTGTGTGTGCGTGTGTGAGTCTCTGCTGGAACACAGTTTGGAGCCTCTCCTGATGAAAACCACCATCACACTGGAAAACCCAAGGAGACGCTCGGCGGTTCTACAACTGGAAATCCAATCAATCACACGGCCCAGATAATGGGGGTTGCTTGGAAGGGAATGGGAAGGAGCGAACGGTGGACTCCAAATCCTATTGCAGCCTTGGGTGCGTGCCTAGGCTGGGGTCTGTCCTTGGGGGAGCCCCTCACATGACATGGCCACATACTCTCTGACAACCCTGGCACTGACCGAGAGAAAGTAAACCTTTTACATCTGCCCTGCCTCTCTCTCACCCACCCACACACACACACACACACACACAAATACACATACACACACACACACACACACATACACACACACACACACACACACACACACTCCTTAATCCTATTTGATGAGCCAATATCTTAATGATGCCTGATGTGGCCCCTTGGGCCCCCTCAACGGGGGTCTGTCCTATGTCATCATAATCAGACTCCGCTTTTCTTTTTTTTTTTCTAGAAGGCAATCTATACAAAGCTTCAAGTCTCAGTCGGATCCATTTAGCGAGGATGCTTCAAATAACCCTGCTTTTCCTGTGTTTTTCTGTCTGCTCCTGCACCGGGTTGGGGGGGGTGTATTTATAAATTCTTGTGAATTTATCAACGCGATCATTTCTCAAAAGAATCCAACATTGAACAGGAATGCAGTCCAACCACAACGCATCTGATCAAAACCGTTATCTGTCGTTGAGAGATGAAGGCCCCTGGTGATGCAGGTTGTGTGTGTGTGTGTGTGTGTGTGCGAACATGGACTGTATGTGGGTATCCCTTGCTGTTGACCGTGGCCGGACTGGACACTGTGTTTGGTGTGAGGCGGCAGCTAGCCCTCGGAGGCCATTAAATCCAGAGGCTGTTTTTCCTGCTGAGTCTCACTAGGCCGTGACAGGGCCAGAGAGGGCTGCAGGGGGGAAACAAATAGCCCAACTCATCCTGGCCATAAAGAAGGTTGCACCACAACCCAATAAGGGTCTGACGCTGATGAATGTGACCGGGGACGGAGAGGCAACCCTGGCCAGTCTCCACCAGAAATGAAACCACAGGGATATAAAATAGGTTATTATCGTCACACAGTGACAGCCAGACGGACAGAAGGGGAGAGATGGATGGATGGACAAACAGACCAACAAAAAAAAAAAAGAAGAAGAGAGTTAAGAGTAGCAAGAGGGCAAAGATACAGGAAGTGATTACTGCTGGTAAGATAACCTTAGGATACCTATTGATTCAAGTGGATGAGGCTGAGCTTGCTGACTAGAGAGGATTGATGCGCTTAAGCACAGCTTCCAGTATCAAGGGCTCGGCAGGTAATGCATAATATAATTGATCTACATAGCCAAAAGACCTGCCACGTTTCATATTCTTCCAATACTGCTACTTGATAAGGACCAAGTGACAACAAGGAATCAAGTACTGCTATTTCTTCCCACTCAAGTAGCAAGATATTTAGCCCTTTTATGTTTTTGCTCCCCTGCTCAAGTGCTGTGTTATCTCAAGGTTGGCTTGCATAATCACACCGTCATTGATGCCACTATTAAAATGCACTCCACTTTGTCACTTCACAAAATCACAGGAGAGAGAGCGAGAGAGAGACAGAGAGAGAGAGAGAGCAAGAGAGAGAGAGAGAGCGAGGGGGGCGGGGAGCGAGAAATGAGTCACAGCTGCCTGTGCAAGTTAAAACGCAAGTTGACAATTGAGAAAAAACAACATTGGTGATCGGGGCCTTTCATACGGTTCCAGTGACAAAGCAAATCTGGTGCATGTACCAAACCATCTTCAGTCAGCGATGTGAATTACTTCCTCTGGTACCGTCAACTGAAGCAAACTGTGGCCACAGCTTGCATAAATAAAAGTACAGCAGAACTTAGCACAGCACAACAGTAAACAGACTCACCTGCAAAGGCATGGGTGGGGTGACGGGCGACGGCAGGCTGCGAGCTGGTGATTGGTTGGGCCTGTGAGGGGGTGACGGCGGCGGTTGGCCAGAAGTGGACGAGCAGGCGGAGCCAGGGGAAGGGACGGAGGACTGCTGTTGGCTGGGTGGGGTCATGTGATGCTGAGCTGGCAGTTGGTTCTGGGTGTGGGAGAGGGGCTGTTGGTGATGGTGTTGCTGTTGTTGGTGATGGTGTTGCTGCTGCTGCTGTTGTTGTTGCTGTTGCTGCTGCTGCTGCTGCTGCTGGTGGTGCTGCTGTAACTGCTGGAGCTGCTGCAGGTGCTGGAGCTGAGAATTCAGCGACGAGGTAGCTGTGGATGACAGGACGGCAAACCAACAGACTGAGAAACATGTACCCCCCCCCCGTGTCGCCTATAAAATGAAAATATACCCGTGCATTTCTGCCCTCAGCGCAGGCCTGCTGGAAATACAGATGTTATACTCCCCCCAAGAAGCTCTGAATTGGATTAAGTGGGTATAGTGCATGAATTAATATCCACACATATATATATATATATATATATATATATATATATATATATATATATTTTTTTTTTTTGGTTTACAACTTTTGGCTTTGCTTCGAGTGTGTGCCAATTGTAAAGCTCGTGTCAGTCACATGGGCTCGTCAGATCCTAGGGAGCAGTAAACACAACTAAATTTGGACCTTGACAGAATGTGTTGCAGCCCATCAATATGCTCAATCATGTGGTGGCCATTATATGAAAAACAATTTCCACACATCAGAGCAAGCACATGTACACACGCAGGTTTGAGATGCACAGGGCGAATGCAGGGATTCGGATGTAAATTGCATGTTGCCACAACAAGGTCCTCCAGGACTTTCCCCCCCTACAACATAGTCAGCGAATAACCTAATTTAACCAGCTGGAGGACAAAGCTATCAAGTTTGACTGATATAATTGCTCTCTCTCTCTCTCTCGAGCCAAAGCCTTTCATTGTCACTTGGAGGATGTCAGATTCTTGGGTTTAATGGTTTTAAATCTCAAAGGAACGAACCATCAATCTTGACTGAAAGTCTTAAGAAATCAATCCATTAACTAATTGAATCTAATAATGGCACACCATTAGAACCTCATTTCCACATTTAAATGCTTATAAAATTTTATGCACTTTTTTGAAACTGTTAACAGACTTAGCTTCAGAGTGATACAGGCTGCAGCCGCACTACAGAAATCACTGCCAAGGACCCACAAATGTAGCTGTCTAAACTGGAAATTTGTCACCCAATCAAAAAAAAACAAAAAACGAAGAAGTTGTTTATTCTATAGCAAATTTACAAAGACAATTATGAAACACAGAATTCAATAGTTCCTGTTTTCTTTCCCAAAGACATTTTGGGTGACAAAAACACTTCTCATAATCACTCAGCAGGCAGCGCAAAAAAAGAAAGAAAAAAAAAGAAGCCAGACACAACCAATCGTTCCTAAGAATATAACGTATAACGCTATTATGAGGAGACTTGAACCAAAACACGATTTCTCGACCGACCTTTTCAACTCATTCAATGAAAGAAAGGGCAAAAATAACCGAGTTCCAGCACTAACATGATAGGCAGGCGGGAAAAAAAAATCAACTTGGATTTTTCACCGAGCTGATGCCTGTCAAGATGCAGAACTGCTGAAATGTTTGCACAGTGACTCCTACCAGCATCCTCAAAACAACTCTCAATGTTGTATTTGTTCTGCATGCACGATGACATCACTATATACACACCTATAAATCACAGAGAACAGGACAGTTACACAAATACAATGATCTAAATACAAACTCCTCCAATCTCCTATTCTAAATACACCAGTCTGCTCCTATGTCATGGGACAGTTTGGTGTCCCATGCTCCGAGACATTGGGTTGGACTGTGCATCGCATCTTAATATATGATGTAAATGTAATTCACAGGATAAGATGCAAAAGATGGAGGAGGTGGCTGTGACTGTGTCTGGAATGATTTTCAATGGACTAAAGGTAACCTGGTCTCAGGATCACAGACCTGAGGGTTTGTATGATGTCGGCTGACTGAACTGATTGAACTACGGTCAACGCAGAAATGTGTTTTGGTGGAGTTTTCCTATCATGGAGGTCAGGCAAGCTTGTTGAGATGGAGTCTTACCGTCTCACGCAAAATATGAAGAAAATAGAAAATATATTTTGAAGTTATGAGCTTGCAAATCATCGTTTTTTTTGGATTGTTCCCCCTTTTTCTCCCCAATTGTACTTGGCCAATTACCCTATTTTCTGAGCCGTCCTGGTCACTGCCCCCCCCCTCTGCCAATCCAGGGAGGGCTGCAGACTACCACATGCCTCCTCCGATACATGTGGAGTCGCCAGCCGTTTCTTTTCACCTGACAGTGAGGCGTTTCGCCAGGGGGAGGTAGCCTGTCGGAGGATCACGCTATTCCCCCCAGTTCCCCCTCCCCCCTGAACAGGTGCCCCAACCGACCAGAGGAGGTGCTAGTGCAGCGACCAGGACACATACCCACATCCGGCTTCCCACCCGCAGACACGGCCAATTGTGTCTGTAGGTATGCCCGACCAAGCCGGAGGTAACACAGGGATTCGAACTAGCACTCCCAATGTTAATAGGCAATGGAATAGACCGCTATGGTACCCGGACGCCCCCTGCAAACCATTGTTTATCATGAAACCTAATCTTTGATCATAAGCAGGAACATATGAATAGCACACATATTCATTTAACCAGATTAATTCATTTTGCTAAGTGAGAAAACAAGGCTAGCACTACACGTCTGACGTATAAAGAGTTGTCAGTAGCGGTGAAGAAATCCCAGAACCTCATTTAAGAGGTAAAATGCCACACAAAAGTCTTTATTGATTACATAATACAGGAGGAAATACTAACTTTTACATCACACATTGCAGCATGAGCTTGATCCATGGGAAATCAGCAGTAAGGGCTTCGCTATCTTGGTTTGTAGATCCACTGAAAGGGTCACCCGTGGCACAAAACTCTCGAATAAAACCATTTACCTTTTTTCTTTTCTTTTTTTTTTTAACACCTAGCATATAATCATCAACAACATGCACTAAGTGAAAAATCATTTTAAAGGGGTTCACGTACACAATAAGCTGCACAAAAAGAGAAAACAGCATTCAAAAATCGAAGTGAACAACAATGGGCCGACGGTTAAAAGAAAAACAGTGTGGATGTCCATTGATAATGCAACTGAGCATTTGGGAAAAGAGGGGTAGACACGCTGGTATACATAGTGAATCAATGCACTTCAATAATTTAAGTTGGTTGTCTCATAAAAGATGAATAAAACATCAGGGCAGACAAGCCTTTGATTAGTGTGGTCACTAAGACTTGTGCACAGACACAGATGAACATTTGATCGAGATTATCTCCCCCTCCCTTCCTCGCTCCGACTGCAGCTTGCAGAGGCACGGCGAAGGAAAGCCAGCGTCTCTCCGACAGCAAACAGTACATTTTTACATTTCTCCTACCTCCTGACACATTGACACCTCTCTCACACCCCGCCATGAATTATATATCATCTGTGCTTGCAAACGGCAAGAGTCCAATTCTCACTTGAAATGTTGGGCCAAGTTGTCTAGCAAGCCCTGGGTCCCTAACAGAACCAGCAATTTTTCCTATGCAAGTGCAAGGGAACAATGTTGAGCTCCTGTTTTTTTAAAGATGGAAAAGCAAAAAAAAAAAAAAAAAAGGAGGGGGGGCAATGAAAGGAGGAAAAAAAAGGAGAGAATGAAAGAGATAAAATGAGATTTCTGTCAAAAAATTATCGAAAACCAGGAGAAGATCAAAGACAATTGGAGAATTTCCTCCAGCGCCAACCATTAGACGGAGGAACATGAGGCACAACAAAAGAAGATGAGGCAAAAGAAAACAAATACAGAGGGAATATGGAAGAAGCCCCATGTGGCCTTATTATAAGGGCTACACTGCAGGTAACTATATTCTTTAACAGCAGTGCTTTATAAATTCTGTCATCTTGTTAAGACTGTCAGGACCACTGACCCTCCCTTCCCCTCTAACTGGCCAACTGGCATTTTGAAGCGCCTTCTTTTAACCACGGCCGTCTGATTGCTTTGGCTGAGCACATAATCCAAAATGGCCTGTCTCGGCTAATTGTTTGTGCTCCTTCCTCCAGCAGACACGCAGGGCCAAGGATGCTCACTGATGATGGAGAGAGGGCAGAAGGGTGCTGCCATCCCGTAGAGCTCATTATATCTCCCACTCTCTCTCTCTCTCTCTCTCTCTCTCTTTTTTGTAGTGTTGTTTTGTTCTCGCTCATCCTCTCACTGTGACAAAGCAGCCCTCTCAGTTAGTCAACACGCCTGCGGGTTACTGAGAGCAAGAGTCACACTCTCGCCGCTGTCACAACCAGTCGCTGTTAATGCGGATAATGCGGCATGGGCCAAGCTAAGCATCAAAATGGTCAGAAATGGGTTAGACCAAGATATTTGGGTAATTATACTAAAAGTGGGGGCATCTGGGTAGCACAGTGGTCTATTCCGTTGCCTACCAACACGGGGATCGCCACTTCAAATCCCCGTGTTACCTCCGGCTTGGTTGGGCGTCCCTACAGACACAATTGGCCATGTCTGCGGGTGGGAAGCTGGATGTGGTTATGTGTCTTGGTTGCCGCACGAGCGCCTCCTCTGGCCGGTCGGGGCGCCTGTTTGGGGGGAGGGGGAACTAGGGGGAATAGCATGATCCTCCCACGCGCTACGTCCCTCTGGCGAAACTCCTCACTGTCAGGTGAAAAGAAACGGCTGGCGACTCCACATGTGTCGGAGGAGGCATGTGGTAGTCTGCAGCCCTCCCCGGATCGGCAGAGGGGGTGGAGCAGCGACCGGGACAGCTTGGAAAATAGGGTAATTGGCCAAGTAGAATTGGGGAGAAAAAGGGGGACCCCCCCCCCAAAAAAATTAACTAAAAGTGCTCCTTTTGGTCTATATGACATACTCTCTGAGAAAAGAATGAATAATTTTTCTTGCAATGTCAAAGTCCCCCCCCCCACCCCACCCCACCCCACCCCAACCTCTGTGGCTTGAGAGCTTTTCTACCAACTCCGGAGTAGCTTCCAGGGGTTTTTCTTTTACCGCGGTGCCACGGCAAGAAATCAACTGTTATCTTTGTCTGTTGTGACTTCTGCGAGACTGATTGTCATAAGTTGAAGAGCTAGGTCAAAGCCGGCTCATTTGTCAGACAAATGCTATTTTTGTTTCCTGTGTAGCCGAGGAGCGAGGAAGGAACAAGCAGCCGGCTCTCTCATTACCAGCGCTATCTCAGTGGTCCCCAGCAGCTCCCCTATTACAGCGCTTCTCTCTCCGGGGCTGATTCTAGCTTGACTCCTTGTTTTTCCTCTCAGCTCACAACACCTACTTTTTATGGCTATTCCCTTTTCCCTGTGTGTCACGGGTCATCATTGGGGATGACAAACTTCTCACGTCTAAATGGAAACCGTGTGGAAAATGCTGGATGCCAGTGTTGGATGAATGCAAGGTCAGAGGATTTCTACAATGGTCCCTTTGTGGACATGTGAAAATGCATCACAATGCACAGTACATTTGTAGGTAAATGTGTGCTTCTACAACACTCTGGTATTCGCTAAAGGTGTATTTTAGGTATCCACTATAAATGGTACCTTTTTATCGCCATCATAATTCCATGCAGCGTGTTTTTACATAACATAGTTTGAATTCAGTGAATCACCAAATGGTAGAAATACAAAAAAAAAAATGTTTTTTTTTAATGGCTGTTAATGCACTTGGACACTATGCTAGGCCTACAGAATGAAATTTATCAATAGGTTAGCCAATATGAGTAGCGGGTGATCTAATAATTGAAAGACGGGGCTTTCACTCTGATTTCGACATGCTCATCATATTATTCTCTTAGAAAAGGACGATCCAAGGCCAACATGAAGAGTGGGTGTAGAGTAATCACATCCTCACAAAAGGATACCGACTGCCTCTCAATCCATCAAGCCGCGTGTGTTCTGCGCAGGATAGAGTACGGCACAAAGAGGACAGAGATGATGTTTCATTCACTGAAGGAACTAGAAGTTATTTGGGAGTTAAAAAAAGATTGGTATGTGCAACCGTCAAAGAGTATGCAAGGAACCTTGAATCGCACGCTTTACGCTGTATAGAGTTTAAAAGGCTGAATGAAATCTTAAATCAAGCTGGACCCATAAACAATATGTAATTATGTGTCACGACCCCGGCCGTGCCTCCAGTATTTCCCTTGTGTTCCCCTCTGTTTCCCTTTCCCCCTGTGTGTTTGTGTGGTGGTGGTGGAGGGCTTCCTCCCTCCCCCTCACCTGTCCAGTCTGCACACCTGCTTTCCACCAACTCATCATCTCAACAGTATATCGACCCTGGTTTTCCATCCGCTCGGGGATGGGCAACATGATCCAGAAAGGGCCGGTGTGGCGCAGGTCTTTGTTCCAACCAAGCAGTTACACGCCTGATTCTATTAGTCAACCAAGAGTCTTTGCTGAGGACCTTGATTTGTAGACTCAGGTGTGTAACTGCTTGGTTAGAACAAAGACCTGCACCCACATCGGCCCTTTCTGGATCATGTTGCCCATCCCATCCCTCCATCAACTCATCGCCACATCGTTTCAACTACAGTGGTAGTCTCGTTCTCGGCCGCTCTGCAATAGCATATTCAGGGTCATTCCTCATGTTGTTTGCATTGCCTGTATTTACTGTGTCTCCTTGTGTTTCCAGGATCACTACCCTCCAGCTCCCCTGCCTGCTCGCTTATCCTCAGCCAGCCAGGCTCACTCCCTCATCTGCCTGTTCCAGCTCAGCTAAGCTCTGCCACCCGCCATCGCCTCTCCACCTTTTGACTTGCCAGCCCTCCTCATTCCCCTTTATTCCTACAATAAACCCCTTTTTACGTCATTTAATTCTATTGTCTGGGTCTAAGTTTGGATCCGCCTCTACTTACTGTGACATTGCGAAGGTTATTGTGTTCTTCAGCAAAGCTGCCCCACGGTATTTATTGATCAAGAGTTACTTTTCAAGTATTTAGGTTTGCGCAAAGTTGAGATGGTTTGTCACCGAACATGGGCATGACCTAAACTCACCAATTTTGTTCAGGCACTGGTAATATACCGGTAATATATACACCAGGAGTATATACCAGGTGTATTACCAGTCCATGGACAGGCGTTCAAATCACTGCTGCCACTTGGCAGGCTCTGTGCCCCTGTCTTTGGCTTGGTTTAACAGTTTTCTAAGTTAAAGGGGGGGCCTGTCAGGAGTTAATGATAACGTCCGACGTGACCCTACCCTGTATTTTTAGGAACTGCCTTAATCTGAACGCAGCTGTCATTCCCTAGCATGATGGCAGAGAGCGAAAGGGAGAGGGAACAAACAACACACCTATTACTCCTCTGCCTCACGTCCCACTATGGGAGTCCATAAACCACTGTCTCAATTGCCTGTTCAATGAGTCACGGTGATAATTACTCCACTGGAGGTAAGGAGCTTTAGCCTCTATGAGATCTGGTAATTATGAAAGTGGTCAAAGGAAGGTCATTTTTACCCTGTGGATTAGATGGGAGCGCTCGCGGACTGATGAAGTGGGTAACTTGTCTGTTTTTTCCCCCCTGATTTCTTTTGTTCTTCACTGGTTGAATGGATTTAGCTTTGGTCAGCAATGATCACTTTTGAAACGGCAATAATGCATCTCCAAATATCACCATGGCTATTTATCATCATATGTCTGGTATGACAAGACATTCAGCAAAAGTATATCTTATTGCAAGCTCCGATATGAGAAAAGCTTAATAGTTACAGTTATCATAGTTTAACTATATCACATGTGTCAAACTCAAGGCCCGCGGGCCAAATTCGGCCCATCACAAATTTTGATCCGGCCCACACATTAATTCAGGTTCTCAATAAATTTTGGCCCACCTAGTTGTAGCTGTGGTCTGCACAGCGACGTTCGCACCATGCACACGCCAAACAAACAGACGGGTGCACCTCCACTGCACCTGCAAGCTAGCTGACAGAGAATGACACAACAAAGGAAAGTTGATGCTGAAGGTGGGCAGCGCGGTGGCTTAGTGGTTAGCGCGGTTGCCTCACAGCAAGAAGGTCCTGGGTTCGAGCCCTGAGACGACCCACCAAAGTTGATGGGTCGTCTCGGGTCGTCCTCTGTGTGGAGTTTGCATGTTCTCCCCATGTCTGCGTGGGTTTCCTCCAGGGGCTCCGGTTTCCTCCCACAGTCCAAAGACATTTAGGTCAGGTGAATTGGCCTTACTAAATAGTCCCTTGGTATGAATGGGTGTGTGCGTCAGCCCTGTGATGGCCTGGCGGCCTGTCTAGGGTGTCTCCCCGCCTGCCACCCAATGACTGCTGGAATAGGCTCCAGCATCCCTGCAACCCTGAGAGCAGGATAAGCGGTTCAGATAATGGATGGATGGATGGATGCCGTAGGCAGACAATTTCAAGAGAGGCGGGGGACTGAGTACTTCTTTATCGAGTGTAAAGGGAAGCCTGTGTCTTATTTGGCATGAGATGATCTACGTTTAAAAAGGATATAATCTGCGTCATCATTTTGTAACCACACACCAGCTGAGATATGGAGCCATGGACAAGGAACAGAGGCTTCAGAAAGTCGCCGAACTGAGAAGAGGCATGCAACTACAGCAAAATATGTTTCTTCAAGCCACATCTCAAAGTGATGGAGCTGTAAAGACAAGTTCCCTCATAGTAGAGGAAACAGCCAAATCAGGGAGGCTGTTCACAGAGGGGGATTTTCTGAAAAATCGTATGCTAAAAGTTTGCGACATTGTACGCCTTGACAAGCAACAAGCATTTGCAAGTGTCAGTCTTACTAGAAACACCATGGCCAGTCGAGTGGATGAGCTAGCTGTCCATTTGCAATCAAAGCTCAAAGATAAATCAAAAGAATTCATCACCTACTCAATTGTTGTGGATGAAAGTACGGATAGAACAAACACAGCTCAGCTAGTGATTTTCATCCATGGAGCGGATGTCCAGTTGTCCATTACTGAGGACCTCTTGGACTTTTAAACCGATGCATGGAACAAACACAGGCCAGGACATTTTCAAACAGGTGGAGGGGTGCATAGGTTAAACAAGGTTACTGTAGGATAAACTTGTGGGGCTGACAACCGATGGTGCGCCTGCTCTGTGCGGGCAAAGGTTTGTTTTGTTAAATGCCCCACACAACCATTTGAGTTGAGCTGGCTGTATGGTAGCCTACTCGTAAAAATTAATCAGAATGCATTATTTCACTTGACTAAATGCTATGATGGCTAAGCAACCTTTTTCTTGACATTTTCAGGGCTTTATGTGGACCAAACTGTATGTAAGAAGGCTACAGGGGACACGCAACAATATAATCAAAGTTTGACTGTTGATCGATTGAAAAAAAATTAACTAATCAATCGCACAATTTGCTGTGATTAATCACGATTAATTGCTTTTTTTCTTCTTGCAGCTGAAGCTTGTAACAATTGATATTTAAATGTAAAATCATGGAATTAATGTAGGATCAACACAAAAGAATATTTAAATTCAAATACTATTGTTTACGAATTGTTTATAGTTTATAGCATCTCTTTAACTTTAAACACAGATTCTCTCTTGTGAACCACAGATTTCCAATAAAACCATCAAGGCCATCAAAATTGACTGTCAGCTTGAAAGGCATATTTCTCATATATACTAACAAAAATAATAATAAAAGCTAGGCTTATATGTTAAAGTGCCGGTTGAATTTCAAAACCATTAAGGCCATTAAAATTAGCTATCAGGTTAAAAGGCTTGATTTCTTGTATGCACTAATATAAATGATAATTAACAACAAAAAACGTGTTCCACATTCAAGTGCCAGTTGAATTTAGTGTTGTGAATTCATGACGTTCATTACATGTTCATTGCATGTTCAGAATGGCGCACCACAGAACCCCTATAGTAGAATATCTAATATTCTCCATGAGGGGA
Source organism: Lampris incognitus (assembly GCF_029633865.1). NCBI lineage: Eukaryota > Metazoa > Chordata > Actinopteri > Lampriformes > Lampridae > Lampris > Lampris incognitus. Next base: position 26,566,896 of record NC_079229.1, read on the forward strand.
TGAAGGCTGGGAACAAATACAGGCTACTGCTGTGAGAAAGTGCACCGTAATAGTCCAGTGAGGAGCAGAGTAGGGGGAAAAGACAGTGCGCTGACAAGCAGGAAAAAAAGAAGCGCAGAACCAAATCTCCCAATTGCCCGTGAAACAACCTCACACAGGCCGCCACAGGAAGTAAACAAAACACAGTTGTGTTAATTGCATTCATTTTTTTACGTGTTAACAGTTAAATATTCAAATTTATTGCAAAAATGAATGTTAATTTTGACAGCACTAAATCAAAGATATTTTATTTTTATTTCTTCGATTAAATAAATGCATGTCATTAAACTACATAGGACTGTCCCCTGATGTGATTCTTATTTCTCAGTGTGACCCTTAGTGAAATTGAGTTTGACACCCCTGATCTATATTAACCTTTTCTTTTTATTATTATTATTATTATTATTATCACCCCTTTTTCTCCCCAATTGTACCTGGCCAATTATCCCACTCTTCCAAGCCATCCCAGTCTCTGCTCCACCCCCTCTGCCGATCCGGGGAGGGCAGCAGACTACCACCTATACATACGATATCCTCCGATACATGTGGAGTCGCCAGCCGCTTCTTTTCACGTGACAGTGAGGAGTTTCGCCAGGGGGGCATAGTGTGTGGGAGGATCATGCTATTCCCCCCAGTTCCCCCTCCCCCCTGAACAGGCGTCCCAACTGACCAGAGGAGGTGCTAATCCAGGGACCAGGACAAATACCCACATCCAGCTTCCCACCCACAGACACTGCCAATTGTATCTGTAGGGACGTCCGACCAAGCCGGAGGTAACACAGGGATTCGAACCAGTGATCCCTGTGTTGGCAGGCAATGGAATAGCCCACTATGCTACCCAGACGCCCCTTATATTAACCTTTTCAACCGGCTCTCAGGGCCTGTCACTCTGCTGAATCTGCTGTAACCAGATTGGTAAATGATCTTCTACTTACTATGGACTCTGAATCACCTCATTGACAACACTGATCACTATTAGACAGAATAAATTGTAATTTTAGTGTCTCTGGCCTTGTTCTCTCTTGACTTAAGTCATATTTATCTGAAAGAACAGTGTGTCTGCTATAATAATATTACATCAAAACCCTCTGATGTTAAATCTGGCGTACCTTAGGGCTCAGTCCTTGGCCCTCTACTTTTCTCTCTTTATATTTCACCTCTTGGCCAAATTGTACGCAGTCATGGAATAAGTTTCCATTGCTATGCGGATGACACTCAGCTGTATGTGCTTATAAGGGCTGATGATTGTACTCAAATTACTAATTCAGGGGCCCGATGGCTGCTGTGAAAAAATTGGGTGTCACTAAATTTCCCGCTTTTAAATTCGTACAAAACTGAGATGCTGGTCGTTGGCCCTGCTAGACAGAGACACCAGTTTGATCAAGTAACAGTAACACTAATCAACACTGTGATTTCACAAAGTGTGGCAGCCAAAAGTCTTGGTGTTTATGTTTGATCCCTGCCTATCCTTTGATAAGCACATTAAAGAAATCCCCAATACTGCCTTTTTTCACTTACATAACACAGCTAAAATTCTGTTTTTCCTGTCCATGGCTGACGCAGAGACTCTAATACATGTATTTGCTTCATCCAGACTTGATTTCTGTAATGTTCTGTTTTCAGGTCTGCCACATGCTAGTACTAAAAGTCTTCAGATGGTTCAAAATACTGGAGCTAGAATCTTAAATAAAACAAGAAAATTTGACCATACTGCACCAATTCTTGCCTCCCTTCATTGGCTTCCTATCCATGTTAGCTCAGACTTCAAGGTGCTTCTGCTGACTTATAAAATCCTAAACGGGCTTGCCCCATCACACCTGTCTGATCTCCTTAAATCGTACATTTCATCTCGAGCTCTCGGCTCTCAAAATGAAGGGCTCCTGTGTGTACCCAGGCGGCAGGGCCTTTTCCTATGGGGCCCCGTTCTTATGAAATAATCTGCCTGCTGCCGTCAGACAATCGGAGTCTGTTGAGTCCTTTAAATCCAAACTTGAAACACATCCTTTTGCCTTAACCTACAATTAGCTGCCTTTAAATTGAGTATTTCATGACCTGTACTGCATGGTGGGTCAGTTTCTGTCAAATTGACCAAGCACTGTTCTGCCGACAGGATTATAGAGTATAGATTATTGACTATTGCAACTGTTCTCTCCCACACGTCTTTTCTCTCCCTCTGAATGATGTCTTCTCCTGTCTCTTCTGCTGTGTATGTGAATGGTGTGATGTGAGTGTCCGCTGTGTGCACGTGTAGTCTGTCCTCCTCCCAGGTCTCAATGGTGATGGTGGTCGCCACCTGGATGATGCCTGGCATCCTCCTCATCATTTTTTTTATATATCTTATAAATCCATATAATTTTGTGATCCTGTTTCGATGTTGTATCCAACTCTCTCTCCGATATGTGACTAATGTCTTTTCTTGTCTCTTCCCCCGTGTATGTGAATTGTGTGATGCGAGTCTCCCGTGTACATGCGTAGTCTGGTCTGCCCTTTTGTCAGGTCTACATGGTGATGGTGGTCACGTGACTCAGGTCCTAGGCTGTTCCGGTGGTATCTGGATGCTGCTTGGCATCCTCCGCATCATATTCTTCATATATCTTATAATTCAATTATAATTCTGTTATCCTCTTTTAATGTTGTATTCTGTAGTGTTTTATTCTGTACACACAACATTTATTGCATGTCGGTCTGTCTTGGAAGAGAGATCCCTCCTCTGTTACTCTCCCGGAGGTTTCTTCCTATTTCTTCCCCCTGTTAAAGGAGTTTTTTTTAGGGAGTTTTCCTTATCCGGTGCGAGGCACTAAGGACAGGATGTTGTATTGCTGTAAAGCCCCTTAACGCAAATTTGTAATTTGTGATATTGGGCTATGCAAATAAAATTGACTTACAGGCTGTATAATTGGTATCAGTCACACAGTTTATACTGTATTTTTACATTATAAACATTACTGCTATTCAAATTGATGTTATTCTTCAATCACCAACATTTCCTCTTTATATGTTCATGTTAACGTGTTTGTTGTTTCAGTGCAACATTCTCAGACAAGTGCAACACCAAACGTGTGAATACTGTGCAATACAGTCCCACTTTTTACAGAAATATTCGATGTTACATAAATTATCTACTGGTTTTTTTCCTATTTTTCATGCAATGTGTACAGGAAAACATCTCTCACCCCATAATCTTTTTGCACAAAGTACATGTGTGAATGTCTATAGTTTGAATTACAAAAATACTTTCTAATTGATATTATTAGATGTTCTTAATTTCATCTTTTTCTACATTAAAAAGCTTTCTTAATGTCTCGGTAGCTTCATCTTCAGTGTCCCACCAAGACAGGTTCCTAGTATGTGCAGACTTACCTGGCTTAAAATAAACTTGAAACTCAAGCGCTTGCCCGTCGGTGGGCATACTCATAATTCGTGTATTGTTATAAGTCAATAAAAGGTTTCGGATATGTTCTCTTGAAACTTTCACCATATGTTGGACAGTGGACGACTTTACAAAACTCAGCTTCATGGGTCTCCTTAACATAACTTGGGGCAAGAATTTGCTTTATTTTCTTTTATATTTCTGAGTCCGTGCAATTCTGAAACCTGTTAAGAGCATGCAAAATTGAATCCCTCTTCGTCGACTTCAGCCAGAATAAACAGATATAAAATAAAACGCTGAACAAAAGTGTCACTCGCGGCCGCTGCAGAAAACGTTAGCGTTTCATTCACTGGCTTACTGACTAGCAAAATATAGGCAGTTAAGGTTCGAGTAGGGTCAGCCACAGGGTGTTGAGAGTAAAACATATTGCTTGTTAGGATCTGGAGATATAACACTTCTGCTTTGATGCAAGGCAACATCAGGCTGTGTTGTAGAAGTCTCACTCAAGGGGAGGCATTTGAAAGCATTGAATCCTCTCCGTGGAGATGTTAGACATACAAGAAAATCCCGGCGTGCACGATAATGTCGGCCTTTCAGTGTCGCATAACGAACTTGAGCGTTCACAGAAAAAAAAACGGGATGAGAGACAGGCGTTGGGGCCTTGATTTCCTTTTCAATGCATGCTTTTAATTTCCAAGAGATCTCCTTGATGCAGAAGTAGATTCTGTGTTTGGATGTTTTAGAATGGCATTCCTCATGAGAGCAAAATAAGCTTTTACAAATCAAAGTTTTTAAGGACCATCAGTGCTGGACCCCATTTAAGTGCCGAGGAGCCTTCACCCAAAGACAAGGTTAGTAATACTGTGACTTGTGAATGTGTCATCCAGAAGTCCTGTCCTGGTGTTTTTCTTCATCAACAGTCCAGAAGGTCCCCCCACCCACCCACCCCAAAAAAAATGTCCACTCGCAGGCCAGACTGGTTTATTACGGCGTGTTCATGATCCCATCATGTGTCGCCCGACCAAAGCGGAGGCCGCGAGTAAAAGCCTCATGCAAAATTTATGTTCATGCGGCTGTTTCAGTGGGTGGAAAAATCAATATTGCGGGTCTGATGCACGGAGATGACTGAGTGCTCTCTGACTGACAGTAAAAGCTGAGAGAGATTGAGGGGCTACATTTACTGCACTGGAAAAGGAGCCGAGTAGAGTTGCCATAATAGATAATAGTCTACTCACCTTACTATTAGAAATTCCTCGCGGATTATTTTGACGATAGCTTTGATTGGGAGAGTTTTTGAATGAATTATGCCCGCAGGAAAAGACCGCGAACAGAGGTAGTGAATTAGCGTGCTTGTTTCATCGCACTTTCTAAGCAGTGACAGCATTATGCTTGATGGAGTTTTATCAGAGCCCCCCTCCCCCTCCCCCTTATTCTCCCCCAACTCGATATGAAATGGGACACAGACGTGAAATGATTGTAGCGTATAATGAAAAGACAATGCTGGTATGAGTAGGACATCATAGAGGATCTTTGTGCTGCGCTGCTTCGCTAACATATGCTTTTGATAGTGCGCCACATACCCACAGTGCATTTGGGGAGGAATGCGAGAGAGGAGAGAGCAAAAGAGAGAGCGAGAGGGGAGGGAGAAAAAAAAAAAAGAGAGAAGAAGAATTCAGTGGGATGAAATAACCTCAAACAATGGGATTTGCTTTCCATTCTTCTGCCTCCATCTTGTGTCTTTAATTATTCCCTTTGGTTGTCTGAGGGAGCGTGTAAGCACTTTCACACAGCACAACATGCCCAGCAGCACAACACTGTCTGCCTTAGTGATGTGCAGTGTGGTGAGTGACACCAAGCCTCTTGTGATTATTAATGCTGTTTAATACAACACAGAGCAGCCACTGTGATTGGGGGATAAAAACAACAACAACAACAACAACAACAAAAACCCACAAAAAAAAGAAGAAAAAACATGATTTCGAAACACAATGTGAACAGGATTATGTACTACACGAGCTCTGCTGTTGTAATACATTTCTTGCTAGATAAACAGTATAGGGTGCGCGCCACAGTATGCGAGCTAATATTTTGTAGATCTAACGACTTAAAATGTGTTTGATAATAGATACCAACTGTGCTGGATTTTGCACACGGTGTTTTATGGATCCTCAGCTGTTCCTGGTGGGATTCTTTGTGCCGGTTTAGTAGTTTCTCCCTGAATCGTATATGAGATATTTGAGAGGCCAGAACGATGTATGATAAATGAAGTAGCATGCTACTTATACGCTTATCGTGCTCACTGACTAGCAACAGGTTCAGCAAAGGGCAGCGGCAGTAAATGAAATTCCCCACCGGGACAATATATCATCAAAAGAAATGTATGCAACTTACAAGCCTTCTTCAGACGGCGGACAAGGTGTCTGACGTGGGAGGGAGGGGTGGGGGAAGGGTGGTTGGGGGGTTTGTGTGGGGAGGGAAAAAAATGGGGGGAAACTGGGGGAAGGGAAGGTGAACAGGGGGAGCAGGGGGTTACTGGACGGGTGAGGAGCAAGCAAAGGGAAGCGGCAGATTTGTTGAATCAGTTCTATTTCCATATTGGCTGATCTGTGTCTTTTAACCATTTCACTGCAGCCGGAAAATGAGAAGTACCAGGGCTAATTTCACAGTGAGAGCTCACTGAACAAAACCCCCCACGGTCTGTGGAAAAAGGTGCTAAGTCTACTTTGTCATTTCGAATTACCGCATTGTAATTCAGGGAACGGCTAGTGAGAGAAAGAGAAAAAGAAAAGTGGGGAGGAGGGGAGCACACGGGGGGTGGGGGGAGGTCTGACACAGAGAGAGCGGCTGAGGAAAAGGGAGAGTTAGAGAAAATTCTGGATATCTGTTTGGGAAAGAATCGACCAGAGTGGCAATCGTAATGTTCTTTTATGATCGGTAAGTAACGGATATCTCCGTCCCAAACATACAACCCCGCACTGATGCTGCAGCATCCATCTGTGATGCGCGTGCAGTTAGTCCAGAAATAGCGCCCCAGGGACGTAAACACTGCTCAGACCTCCCAGGGGACCTTTTGGGTTGCACTGATACGGATAAAAGCCTCCCGACATATCTGGCCCCCAGATACTTGGGCCATTAATTAAGGTAATTAGGCCCTGGCCAGCAATTAGTAACCACAGATAGCTTTTAGCAGCGGCTCAGACATCCCCAACCGTACGGGGTTTGGTTCCATACCATCTGCTGACAAATGTCACCGCAGCGTGTCTGGTTTCACAGACCAGGAACTGGAGAGCCGCGCTTAATAGTGACCTTTGTGCGATGCGAGGCCGGTGTCTGAGACTCCTAGAGCCTGCACTTTGTGGCGCATCACTTTGTTCTCCCTCATAGGTCTTGTTTCAGACATGGAAGATGAAGCCTTGTGACGAAAATCCACACGTGTAACGCCAAGGACCCTGGCGGGAATAGGAAACATTCCCTGCACAAGTGTATCGATCAAAATAAGAAAATGTGGGTCAAGTAATAGCTGTATTGATTTGTAAATAAAACCGTATTGGTTTGCTTGTATCGTTGAGTTGATGATAGATTTGTATTGAAAATCCATCAGTGTATATTCATACACTTATGTAGACCCACTGCAACCACAGGTATCATATATTAAATGATCATTTGACTGCCTGTCCATATTTTGAATCAGAATAAAAACTGTCTAAAAGAAGGCAATTGCAATATCAAAAGCCGTGAAAATCAGCCATGTTACAACGGTTCAGTCGACTGTGTAATTACATAGCTGACATTTCTGGAAACACGAAAAATAAAGCATGACCAAGCTAACAAGGTTTTATAAACATGCAGTCCGTAATGCCGTTTGTAATGTGCCCTTGTCTGCAGGGATTTCTCAATATTCTGATGCATACAACAGCAGAAATGGTAAGCATCGCCACATCTAACCTGTCCCAAAATGTCTTTCAGTAAATATCAGTTTATCTAGTGCCTGTGGACAAAATGCATTTAGGAAAATGAAGATTAAAGACAAAACCCACTGACTACAATCTAGAAAAACATAGTAGGCAATGCATCTCTTTTTGTGCCCGTTTAAAAAAAGAACGAACCAACAGACTTAAATGCTCTATCAGCCAATATCGAATCGCAGCAGCGTCTGTGTATTTCATGCTTTGGCAAAGGTGTGCATTATAAGGTGATGTAAGCAGAGCCGGCTGATAAAAATAGGCTGAACACACATATTCCAGCTTAAAGACAGATCATGCAATAACTCACATTACCGGGGAACGGAAAATAAAAGATGCCGCTGTGCTACTTTACACAATTCCACATTTAAGGCAATCTGCGATAACACCATTTTCATTCCAGTTCAGTCCCATAAAATTACCATTAACATTACAACTCGTGCAGAACACAGATAAATGTGAAATGTCACCCAATTCTGCCAGGCGGGAATTCCAGTTCCACAAGATTACCATCTCTGCCTGCTCTCTCCCACCGCACCTTGTCTAATATTTCATTTACAGCATTTCATAAGTTCATTTTCCCCTCACTGACCATGTAAATCACAAATCAATTTTCATTTGCGATGCCTGACTACGGATTGTTCCTGAAAGCCTGTGAGTCGCGTCTCGGCGATATAGCAGACCTTTAATGTGAGGGGGAACAAATCTTTTGGAAACCATCCGGCCAGAAAGTAAGACGGAGCAAGATGTAATTCTACAAAACAACCACGGGCCAAATGGTCATTTCCTTTACTCGAAACATAAAGGAGGAGTTGGAAAATTATAAAGTATAAAAGCAATGCAGCAGAAATGCAAGCGATTGTGTGCTGCAAACTGCACATCGTACACGGTGCAGAATCCTTTATCAGCTCCTCAGACTTATTTATAACTCGACTGGTCTATTTAATGAGAGCAATGAGTGAAAAAAAGAAGTTGTTTTTGTCTACTGTAATTTTGTATTTCCCTTGTGGATATTTGCAAAGAAAACTATTTAGAATCAAAACTATGTTGTAAATCATTTCTGCACTGCAAAAGTTTAATTCTCAAAATCTACCTCTGTTCACCATGTCTGGATAGTAGAGGCTCATTTGTTATTAGGCTATAATATTCAGTGTATCATAATATGTTAAACTGGAGACTGTTGAATTAACTATTTATTACTATATGAGTAATGCATTTCATATGACAATTATCGACTTACCATGAACACAGGTGATGTCTGTCGTGGGCTACTCTGCACCGCGGTGAAGTTAGTTCTAAGTTGCCTATTCGACAGATACTCACTCCGGATCCAGTGGCTTCTTCTTACCCAGTTTCGCCCAGTGTTGGCAGTAAAGAGGGGGGTTAGCTCGCCTCCGAGCGCTCGCATTTAACCACAGGGGATGCCTGCTTGATCCGGTGTTACAGAATTTTCTGACTCCCCTGCAGAATCTGACCCCTCCTTGGTGTGAGGTTAGGTTAGGTTAGGCTAACCTTAACCCCTAACCCCCCAACCCTAACCCCCTAACCATTCATGCCAAAGGGAGTCAGATTCTGCAGGGGAGTCGGAAAATTCTATAACACCGTAGTGAACATCTGCAGAATATCCAACTTAAAACTAACTTCACCGCGGTCTTCTCTGCTCGACTCCGCTCGAGTCAGCTGATTATTGTGATTTGCGGTGTTCTGAACACGTGTGTTTCAAACAGTGGAGTTACAAAATATGCAGTGACAATCTTCCATCTCTCAGTTTCTTTTTCAATGCCATTTATCGGCCGTTATAAACGCCAATACCGATTTATCGGCAATTAGCTCATATCGGCCGATAATATCGGCATGCCAATTTATCGGTTGGACTCCACTCAACAACATGTTTATTTTGCCTTTTATTACCCCGATTGCACCAAAAAGAGGTGGCAATCTGTTGCTCTAGATGAGGGAGTGAAGAAATAGAAGCAGTATGTACTGAAATATACATTAAAAAAAGATGCATATGATTCAATCCTAGCTTGAAAACCCTTCACCATGTTGGGTTGGAAATCTGCGGCCCTGCCCCTTGTTACCTGGCGAACTGTAGTTTTCATGCTGTATACACTCCTTTAAACCGTTTTTTTCTTAAATAAATATGGAGCGAAGCTCGGCGTGCAAAGACAAGACACTTTTATTTTTATGCAGAGGAGCTCTTGTGTATGCTGCGTGTTTATGACACAATGCTTGCAAAATGTCTCCCTTGGTGTTTACCAGGTGGGAGGGCAAGAGTCGGGGTCTGGTGTGGCTGAGCAGACACAGCCATGTCTGATTAACAATGTTACTGTGCTCTACTACAATGCTATACACACACACACACACACACACACACACACACACACACACACACACACACACACAACACACATCGCCCACCTCCCTGTCAAGCTTACTTCGATCTATCTTAAGGCTTTGGCAATGTGCTGTCCTGCTGCGCGGCTGAACTGGAGTGACAATGCCACCAGTCCACAAAACCACGTGTGTGTCTACATGGTTCAGCCGGTTATGACAAAGGAACCTTTCTTACCGGAGAGGGAACTAAAGAGGGAAAAAAAATCTATTCCACTTAGGAGTGAACACGGTTTTTACATGTGAGAAATATATCTGAGAAGACATAAAAAACATGTTGTGTTGCCTACATTAAGGCAGGGGTATGTCGTAAATAATGTTGTTGTTTTTTTTGCCATGCAGTTATAGAATAATGCAATAGCAACCGAGAACAAATCATTAACATGATCTGCAACAAGTGAGATGCCGGGGGGGGGGTAAAATTTACTAATGTGCAAACTTCAAAACAGACATCAATTTAAATTGAGAGTCTCATGGGAACGTTTCCCGGTGTGTGCGTGCAGACATGTGCGCGTGTGTGTGTGTTGTACGTGTGTGCGTGTGTGCACAGTGCAGCATTGCCTGAGTCTGAGCGCGAGTGGAAATGGGTGTGTTTGATTCTAACCTTTTGAACGCTGTTCTGTGCATTTCCATTGCTGAGTTATTTTTTCCCCCCCGAAACTGTCACAAAGGCAGTAACCCCACACGTTTCCAAGCTGCTTATTGAAGACATACAATAAACCACTGGCAGATATCAATGGCAGAGATGAGAACCCCGGTGCCATATCTGCTGGGATTGCCTGGCGAACCTGCCTCTGCCTGCGCTTCATCTCCAGCAGCACCTCTCACTCTCAATTATTTGGCTGCTGTCACAACAAATCAATCAAATTACTGCTCCAGGACTGTGTGCAGCTGCTCCTATTGCATTGCTAGTTGCATTAGCTTTGAAATGTATGAGGTCTACATTTTATCACTGTTATTTATTTAATGCAACTATCTCCCCTGCGAGTCATCTTACAACCGTGGCAAAGTTAAATCATTAAAGGAACGATGTGGAATACACAGCGCTTGAGAACACTGAGGTTTGGCCTCTTTTGTGTTGGGAGAGGACAGATGTTAATGGGAGGCGGATGAGAGCAGAGGCTGCTTGGACTGGTCCCTATACTATAGTACACTTTAGCATCCTGTCCTTACGTATTAGTATAATCCCCCAGATACAAACAGGATCTTATTTCCATCTCGGCTCAAACTGGTTCAACAAATATACCCGGAAGAAAACAGAAACCGCACGCTGTGGAACTGTGGGCCTGCACAACAAGCCTGAAAAGAATGTTTGAGATTCACTGAGCGTGCCACTAATGTAATGGGTGAAGGACATGGAGGCGTTTCCCGAGAGGACGGGGGTTAAGTCGGCGGCCCGGCCCGGCCCCGGTGAGCTGACCTCTCAAAGGAGCAGCAGAACTGAGCCGGAGCCGAAGCGACGAGTCTGACATGGCCCTAACTAGCGTGCAAACATTTGGCTCATCCCCCAGGAGCCCGTCCTTTGGTTGGTGTAATGAGCGGAGTGATTTTCCTAATTTGTATCATGGTATAACACCCACGACCCGCGACACGATACTGCCGAGCGTTTTCATCAAAACGGCAGACATGCCTTTGATTGGGACCGACGCTGGGTCTCATTACTGCAGGTGAGTGGGACGCCGAGCCTCATCAGCTGCCTTGAGTGCCGTTTCGTGTTTCCGCCGGACGAGCGCGGAAGAACAACGCTCTCACCTCGGCATAGGAACTTGGCTCTCTGATGTTACGTGATGCGCTGCCTGCCTTTTCGCTGAGAGCAAATAAGTTGGGATCTGCTTATTAATATGAAAGAGCTCCGGTAAACTAGCTTCTTGCATTACCTTTGAATAAGTCAGAGGGAACGGCAGTCGGCACATGAGACTTTGTTCAGTTCCTTCCCATTGAGCATTACATGTGCTCCACTTTGATACGAGTGATTTTACAAGTACAGTAATCAAGCTTTGCTTGTTATGAATATCCCTAGTAAAGAGAGAACATGTACATGTTTTGTACGCTTTGTTTCTGCATATGATATCATGAAAATCATGCATGATTTTTTTATTCATATGGGCTGTCATATTTAGAGACCCCTGGCATGACCCAACCTAGTTTTTGCCTCTGTGAAGTCAGCTAGAATTGTGTGCACTCTGTCACAAAAGATAACTTTCCTCCCTTGTTTAGTTTCATTGGGAATTTGTTTTTACTGCACGTTTGCAGGCATAAATCATTCTGACAAATAACCAGTTACACTGGTGCTTGTGTTTACTAAGTCTGCCACAAGATGCTGCTCAGTTTTATTTAAACAACTGCTCCAACTTTGCAGCACAGCCCCATTATAGTGATAGTTATTCATCACAGTCCAAAAAGAGCGGCCCTGCTAAAGCTCACAGCTCTCCCGCCTGTTCCCTTCTGTCTACATTCACTCTTACATTCAGACGAGTCTTTGATTAAAGATAATGTCATGCGATCAGAGACGTTTGGCTGTGACTCTTTCGCTCTAATTTTGTTGTGTTATCTCGTCCCTGTCACTCGGAACGGCACGCCATGTGAGCACAACGTGGAATGAAATGGTCAATCTTGATAAAACATGACTTATTTTGAGGATTACGTTTGGGCTTTGGGTAAAAGCCCTAATGATGAGAAGGCCAGATACAGCCAAGGAGGATCTTATGTAGACTACGAGTATTATTTCTTCCCCCTTAAAACCCCCCATTCCCCAAGACAAACAGCCTTTTTAGCCGGTCATTAGTCGCCTCATTACATTTAAATACAGCCGTCGCTTGGGATCCTCCCAGAGTCTCATTACTGCGCTTCACAGTTGTCTTGTGTCTGATCTGACGGTAATTAGCTAGCAGCGTGAGCGCTGTAAAACACACTCGCTCCCGAGGTCGTGAAATGAGCTGACTGGTCCCCGGCGACAGCGAGGCACCATATTATATGTGTGATTAATCAGGCCTGGGACCCCGCGGGGCTCAGCGGGCGTGGTGTGGGTGTGTGTGTGTGTGGGTGGGGGGGGGTTCAGAGGCCAGAGCTGCAGTCATCTGACAGAGGTGCTGTGCCAGCAGGCCTCATTCAGCGTGGTCGTGATGAACTCAGACAGCGGGGAGTTGAGGAGCGTGGTGTGGCCAGAGGGCCCCTGGACACAGTCAAGACATTTAGCTTCACTCGTGACTTGTGTCACTTTCTCTCCACGGAGGTCCCTTCACTGCATCCCCTTCAGATAAGAGGATGTGTGAACAGGCGGTCTGTCAGTGGACACGGCTTTAAAAAAAGATCTGCCAAAGAGGCATTTCTCCAAAACAGTTCTTTCCTTTTTTTTCCCCTTTTTTTTTCCTTTTTTTTTTTTTTAGCCGCTCACTTCTTTATGGATGGTAGGGGGTAGGGCTGTCGTACTTGAGTATGGACGCGGTCTCGAGTCCACATTTGGAGGTTCTCCATCTCATCTGGGACTTCACCTCATAATGAGTCGGACTAGTCTCGGTCACGGATGATGCGCACTCGTGATAATGTTTCAAGATCCGCCGACTACAAGACTTTAATTTACTTTTTTTTTTTAATTGTTATTTTCAAAGCAAACATTCCTGTGAGGAGATTAATAAAGTGAAATGTAATCTGCAATTATTAATCTACGTCTCCGATAACTGAAAAATTGTAATCCGAGTCATTCCTTCCTTGGCGGAGGAAAAAAAGGAAGCCTAAATAAATTTTACAGTGTAGTGAAATGTTGACTTTTAATACCATGGTAGACTACTGCGGTCATAGTCATGGGGTTTAATTGGATTTGCACAGTTCTGTATTCCCACCTGTCTCGAGTTGGACTCGCCACCTGACAGACTAGTCTGGACTAGGTCTCGGATTAGGGAGGGACTTGACAACAAGACTAGTGGATGGGGGTGTGCGAGGTGTTTGTTTTGTTGTCTTGACGTCCTGACAAGGTATTTTTCAATCGGTTATCACTGCAGGCCTGTGGGTTGACCCGGGCACAGTGGGGGGGGGGGGGGGTCTGTTGAAGTGTGGGGGAGACAAGCCTGTTGGACCCATTATCGTCCACGACTGCAGGATACATTGAGGGGCTTCACTGCCTCCGGTGTGGGTTTATTAAAAGCCCTGCCCATAGCGATGGGCGCTGTTATTTATGCATGTTTGTGTCCATTAGGCTTCTACCTTCACATTTCCTCACTCAGGGCATCATCTGTCCATCCACTTCCCCACGCAGAGGGAGGAAGCAAGCCTTCTTTCTGCACTTTGTGCTGCACCGGCATTATTGTAATCTCTAGCCAAAAAACACATACTGCTTTACATGTAGCCTGGCATCTTTTTACATTAGTGAGGCTCTCATCCAAGATTCATGACTGACGGTTTTTCCCATCCATCCCTCAATCTAATGGTATAAAAGAGACAATGTTTTAAACATTAAAATGAAAACCATTTACAACTATGATCAAAAAGAGAACACTTGGGCATTAAAGTTTAAAAGGCAAGGATAAGTACAGCCATGTGGATGGACAGATGAGGTGGAAAAGAGATAGAAAAAAAAAAGTGGGGTACGGTGCGCTCTTATGCACAGGGAAGAGGCATAAAGTGCTTTTGCGCTGCGCTGCAAAACGCTGACCTGTAATTAATACGGCCGTTCCTCCGGGCGAGTTAAAGATGGCAGCGTTTTGGGACGTAACCCCCAAAAGAACTCTTACCTGGTCTGCCGCTTTGTAGGGCATTTTGTTTGTGATGAAACACAACAAAACTGGAGGTTAAACAGGGTGTTGTTCAAAGGATGGAACGTCACCTATTATGAGTGAATGTTGACTTGCTAACATTGAGTTTTTGAGACAGATTTTTCCCATCCTGGTACTCTCAGACATCATCAGGTGCTTAAGCCTGTGGCATTAGCTGCATCTCTCTGTGTCTATGGACCGGCCCTCTTACCTTGCAGGTTCTGGAGGGGCAGCGTCATGAGGCCCCCTGCGGCAGCAGCAGCCACCAGGCTCTGAAGGTTGGCCGTCGGCAGGGAGAGGACCAGGCCCTGCTGGCCACCCAGGTGTCCACCCGCATTGAATGGGATGAGGATGGGCTGGTTCATGCCTGGCGCTGCCCCAGACATCACCCCGCCTACCGCGTTGGCCAGCTGCTGGGCGACCAAGAGGGACTGCAACAGGGAGAGAGAGAATATCCAGATAAATTGTTTGGACAAATGTAATTTCCTAGAAATTTAAGGATTTCCATCTGGCATGGGTTGCCATCCAGGTTTCAGCTGTCAAGTCTAGATTGAATTGTACATTGTTATACAGAGCTTCAGTGCCATCGCATAGTAAAGACATTGTCAAATATCCCGAGGAATGTTTACAGAGACAAACAAAGAGGTATTGATGGGAAATATATGATTAGCTCTCCCATACTGTGGAAGTGTGCATCACCAAATTGATGCAGTCGCTAATCAGTGTTTTTCTTTTCTTTTTTCCCCCCTGATGAATACATTAGTTTTGCTGTGTCATAGACTGACAGTCAAAAGTGCAGCGCTGCTGCACCTGAAAGGGATCCAGTCCAACTTTGAGGGGAAAAAATGATTTTTTTTCCTTTCATAAAGATCAACCATCTTCTGGTAGCATAGCAACTGCCTAAAATATATATAGCACTTTATGAAGAAAGGGTTTGACCTGTGTGTCGGCCCTGTGATGGCCTGGCGGCCTGTCCCGGGTGTCTCCCCGCCTGCCGTCCAATGACTGCTGGGATAGGCTCCAGCATCCCCGCGACCCTGAGAGCAGGACAAGCGGTTCGGATAATGGATGGATGGGTTCGACCTAATTGGTCTTTTGGTGGTGGATACAACAGACGTGTCAATGGTGATGTCACCATCCATTCATACTGGTGTTAGGTGACTCCATTTAATCGTACTCAGGCAAACCTGTCGGAGATAATTTGGCACAGTATAGGGCCTCTTCAAATGTATTTCAGGCAAGCGAGGTTTGCAAATAAACCAGCAAGATTTTCACAGGGAATTTTGAGCCTGAAAGTGGGGAGGTTTGTATTGTAGCTGAAATCCACAAAGAATGATAGCATGTCAACTTTTCTTCATGCGGAGACAACCCTTCTCAAAATATGTCAGCGTGCGAAGATATCAGACTGAATCTGACGCAGGAGGCGCGACATACGAAATTCTGTAAAATGTTGTCGAGTATTACAAACATAGCCACGAATGGTTTAGAATGAACTGTCAATAGAAAAGTAGGGCGTCACTGTGCACTGAGGTCTGCTGTAAACCAGCGCTCAGGCCTCGCAAGGTAAAGCCTCGCTGCACCGCAGCCACAGTGTCTGACTCCTCTGCCGTGACCTGAGTCCACAAGCCTTTAACTCCAATTGTCAGCTATCTGCTTCTGTTTTGCATGGCGCGTCTCCAGCTTGCACAGAATGCAGAGGGGGCCGACTGGTGCGAAGATGCCACCATACTCCCGGGCTGGGTGCTCCTAGGTGACAGGCGTGTCACTATGATAACACTGCATGGCGCAGAATGCATGCACCCGCACCGACATAACTTGCACTGTGCACTCCCCGGTTTCAGAGACGCGAGGTTATGTGGGTTTAAAGCCAGGCTTGGAGAGATCTCAGGGCAGAATATTGCAGCTGAAAGATAAATACCTCTCTTGAGTTTCTAACCCATTAAAAGTAAGACGAGGGGGCATGGAGAGACGGTTGTTTCTGGAAAAAGATGAAACAAACGGCAGCAATCATGCATGTAGTGTTCCTCATTCTCAACATTCGCTTTGATACACAACAACAGTTCACAGGATATGACAATCGCTGATGTCTTTGAGAGCATTCAAAGTGACATTTGCCATTATCTTTAAAAAAATGAATAAATCATGCGAGACTTCAAAAGAACAAAGTCACAAAAGGCAACCTGTTTGTCAGTTGCAAGTGACATATGCTTAGTCTAAGTTTTTAAAACAAAATTTAATGTATAATTGAGGCAGCAGATAATAAAAGACGGTCTTTGAACATTTCATCTCTCGAGTCAAACCAAATTACATCACCGGGCCTGACACAGAAGACCGCCTAACATAGAAAGGAATAACATTAAAAGACAATTCTACAATTATCAGATGCAGCCCTGACTTATTTATTATTACAGGCTGATTTAGAGAAGCAGGCGGCTTTTGCAGAGAGCACATGTAGGCACACAGGCAGCTGTTCAAGAGAAAGCTTTGGAGATCTGCAAGCCCACAGCAGCTCTTCATCTTTAGGCTGTTTGTTGTGCTAGTTTAAGACCGATTACAATCTCCATCTAAGATATGAGGACCCTGTGTGTGCACACGGCGTAATCCGAGATAAAAATACATTTAGACTGAGCATAATTAACTCAACTCTGCAGCCGCGGCACAGGCGAGGAGAGAATGTAGACTATTGGCACAGTGTTTGCCAGGCAAAGGAACTAACCCACAAACAGATTCATCTGCAAGTATGAGTATTTCAGCATCTCCATCTCTCCTGACTCTTTTCTGATTCCTTCCTCTATTCCCCGCCCCCCTCTCTCTCTATCTCTGTTTCTGTCTCGCTCATTGTCTCCATAGGCAGCGTTGGGTGGCTGTGCAGCGCCTGGCAGTCCTGACAGCCGAGTGTTGAGGAGTGGTCTCCTAGGGGCCACACAGACACGCCGGCTGGCCATGTGTTGGGCTGTGGATGGAGATGCGGCCCAGCTCAGGACTGGATGCGGTACCCAGGGCTCCCTTGCCCATCAGGGGAGAATAAGCCCTTCCATCTACCTGGCAGCTTTGGCACTGAGAAATTGCCTATAATCACCCAGATAGCAGACTTTTGTCATCCTAACTGCGAGTGGGAAACAGAAAGAAGGTGGATTCATGTTGGGTAAACTACCATCGGATAATGGTTGTTCGAACAATATCCGGCTCTGGAGCGAGAATCTATCAAAACATATTGATCCTGGAACAAGAGAATTGGATATGGCATGCGGAGCGCCTTTGTTTCTGAAAAGTGTTAGCTTCACAGAGACTGTACTGACAGCATTAATATATTAGATGGCGGCTGGTGAGGGAGCAGCCTGCTGTGGCTCGGGCTCTAACTGCTGGCTGCTCCGAGATGCTTTTCTTCATCTTTTTGTCTATTTCCTAACCAGGACCAAAACAGTGGCTTCCAACAGCAGGCATACTTATAATGAGCAAAGCGCTTTTAATTAGGCTCATTCTTTAGACTCACTTGCAAGAGAGGCAGAGTGAGTCACTCATCAGGGAGTTTACACTCTGAAAACCTGGCACTTCAAAAATTAATGGTTCAAATCCCCCGTTCTTTTCATCTTTTGTGTGTGGCGATGAGGTTTGACTGTCAGAACGTACAGTGATAACTCTGAGTGCAGGGAGGCTGACCTTATTAGAGGGGGGGGCGTTGAGTATTAAAGGAAGTTGGACCCTCTGCAGAAGTGTGTGCAATTTTGCACGTGTGTATGTTGGTGTGTGGGTATGTGTGTATGCCTTCGAGTCTGAGTTCGTGTCTGTGTGTGTTTGTGTGTGTGTGGGTGTGTGTGGATGTGGGTGTATGTGTGTGTTTGTGCATTTAGCAGTGACATCAAGCGGTACTAATGAGATAGATGCTCATTAAACATCGCTGGGCCACCAGGGCAATAAATCAAATCAGATAGGACAGTGCCTGATAGAGATGTTAACAGGGATAGAGGCCGGGGCTGTTTTGCACCCTTGCTTGTGTTGACAAGGGTTGTATTGTCAAGTCATTAATGATAACTCAATAACTTTGCACAACTTTTTAGGATGATATACGGTGGGGAAAAAAAAAAAACCTTCACACTTTTTTTCATGTTTCATATTTTCATGTTCTAGGCTGAGCATAACTCTTGTCCTACGCCATACAGAAGAACAAACAAATATGCTGAATGTTCAATGAAGCTGTTTATAGAATTCAATACATTATAGTTTCCATTTTCTTTAAAATAGCTGTTCAAATGGTGCCATGATAAGAACCTTTCTCTGAATGTCAATAAGAAAAAAGAAATCATTGTTGACTTTAGAAAGATCAGAGGAAATCACATTCCTGTTTCCATCAATGGGTCATCTGTTGAAATTGTCGACAGTTTTAGATTTCTCTGTTTACACATCACAGACACCCGCACATGGTCTCTCAACACCCAATTGCATCCTGAAGAAGACACGGCAGAGACTGTATTTTCTGAGGCATCTCAAGAGTTTTGGTATGAGTACCAAAGCTCTTATGAACTTTTATGGCAGTACCATGAAGTGTCTTGACAGGCTGTATCACAGTGTGGTTTTGCAACCTGACTGCTCAGGACTGCAGCCTGCTGCAAAGGACTGTAAAGACAGCAGCAAAAATCACTGGCGTGGAGCTACCACTACTTCATAATATTTACACCACTCGCTGCAAAAGGAAAGCCCAAAACATCATTAAGGACACCAGCCACCCCGCTCATGTTCTCACTCCTTCCATCTAAAAAACGTTACCAGAGCATCAAATCACACACCACCCGTCTCAGTAATAGTTTCTTTCCACAGACAGTCCGGTTGCTGAACAGCTGACGTGCCCATATGCACCTTACATTGCTGTGTTATCCTGTACTTTTCTATCTCATATATAATGTATGAATTCTGTGTACATAGCCTATGTTGGTCTGTAGTGCGTTTTTTTGGGGGGGGGTGTCCTTGTGTCCTTTGTGTTAAGGCAGATAGAGCCAGAGCACAAGAATGTCACTGTATTCAAAATACACATGACAATAAAGTTGAACTTGAAACATTAACCATAGTCTACTAACCTGAGGTCCCATCGGGTATCCTGGGTGGGACTGGCCCAGCTGACTCTGCTCTGAAGGACTGCTGCTGGCATCAGACTGGACAGAACCTTCACGGGTGCCTGAGAGAGCGAGATACATACAGAGATAGGTTAACATGGAAAGAGAGAGAGCGATCGAGACAGAGAGAGTGAGACAGACAGAGAGAGAGAGAGAGAGAGAGAGAGAGAGAGCGTGAGAGAGATGGGTGTAAAGAAGAGACTAACCCTCTGTATCAACAAAACAACCGGAGTAAATAAACATGCAAGAGCGCTTGCAGAGCCAGGCAGTGATATTACAACACAGTGTCTTGTACCGAACAGAAAAGGGCAGGAGCGAGGGTGTGGGCTGTGGGGAGATTTGTATTTAAGTGCTTTATCAATAACCGCCGCAGCGCTGAATAAATTACCACCCACCAGAGACGGTCATTGATGGGGGATGATGCAAACCGGCAGGTGCCCGACGGCCGAGATTACCGTGGAGAGATTGAGCTCAACCACAAACGTAGGGGTCATATTATTCAGCCATTTACATCAGCGCCTATCACTCATCTAGCCTCCTTGTTCATGTGCCCTGCAGCCTTGAGACACAATTAGACCCGTTTGTTATGAGGCGCAGGGACGAGGACATGATAATAAGCTTGCCAATGGCCGCAGGGAGAGTAAAGGACGCTAACCATTGGATATCATCAGTACGGCGATCTCACTGGAACTCAAAATAGGACTCAAAGTGGGGTCTGCGGGAAGATTTTGACGCAAAGACTCTGACATTGATGATATCTAGGTATAACACCTCCCTGTTGACACCCCTGGGACTCCTGGTGAATTCACAAATGAAGATTCGTCTTCTAGTAGTAGCCATTATTTCTAATCAAATACTACGATAATTAAGACCATCAAATAAAAACAGAGTGAACCAGCAGGAAACATGATGATCTTGTCGTTAATTTTACAGGAAAAAGGGCACGAAAGAGAACACTATAAAAGAACACCTGCCTGCTGCTGCCATCAGACAATCAGTCTGTTGAGTCCCTTAAATCCATCCATCCATCCATTATCCAAACCGCTTATCCTGCTCTCAGAGTGGTGGGGATGCTGGAGCCTATCCCAACAGTCATTCCAAACTTAGTACTCATCTTTTTGCCTTAATCTACAATTGGTTGCCTTTAAGTTGAGTACTTCACAACTTGTACTGCGTGGCGGGTCGGTTTCTGTCTCAATTTACCGAGCACTTTTCTGCCGACAAGATTATATAGATTAATGCAAACTGTTCTCTTCTCTTACATGTCTTTTCTCTCTCTCTGAATGTTGTCTTCTCCTTTCTCTTCTGTGTATGTGAATGGTGTGATGCGAGTCTCCCTTGTGTGCCATGTAGTCTGTTCTCCTCCCAGGTCTCCCATGGTGATGGTGGTCACCACCTGGACACTGCTTGTCATCCTCCTCATCACATTTTCTTTTAATATATCTTGTAAAGCGACATAATTTTGTTAACCTGTTTCAATGTTATATCCTTCTCTCACTCAGATGTGTGACTAATGTGTTTTTTTTTGTCTACATGGCTGCGCAAATTCACATTTGTAGCGGCCTCACCCAGTACCATCCATGCAGCATCTTTGTCCACGTCTGCGTCTAAGTTTTGTCTTTGTTCGACGGCTGGGAGAGCTGGCACTGGATCGGCTGGGAGTGCGGGGCCGGCTAAGCTAACTGCTAGCCCACGCAGACCGGCAGTTCCGATAACACCGAGGGCGGTCTGGCGACGGCCTCACCTGGCATTGACTGTGGTGTTTTGATGTCATCGTGAGGAGTGCAGGGAGGTGTGTCGAGCGTGTCTGGCTGGGAGAGGTGGGGCTGGATTGGCTGGGAGAGCTCGGTCTGCTTCGTCTGGTGGACCAGGGGACCACAGCCCCTGCCTGGAGCTGCGCTCAAGGAGGAAACACCGAGGGCGGTCTGACAGGACCGAGGCAGACTACCGGGATGGGCTAAGCTAACTGCTAGCCCATGCAGACCGGCAGTTCCGACATTCATCCTGGCTGGCGTTCACTCCCTTGGACAGTGTTTTTTTGTTTAGTTTTGATATATGTGTTAGTTTGGATATGTGTGTTCTTGTAGTTTTTGGATGTGTTTTTGTCTGTGTTGTACTGCTGTGGGCTGGGGGAAACGGCATTTCATGTCATTTCATGTATGCAAGTGCATGAAGTGAAATGACAAAGTGTTCCTGATTCCTGGTGATGCTGGTTGCATGGCTCGGGTCCTGGGCTTTTCCAGTGGCGTCTGGACACTGCTTGGCATCTTCCTCATCATATTCTTCATATATTTTATAATTCCATTATAATTCGGTTATCTTTTTCCAATGTTGTACTCTGCAAATTGTGTATACACAACATACATTGCACATCTGTCCATCTTGGTAGAGAGCTCCTTCGTCTGTTGCTCTCCCTGAGGTTTCTTCCTATTTTTTCCTCCCTGTTAAAGGGGTGTTTTTAAGGTGTTGTTCCTTATCCCATGCAAGGGTCTAAGGACAGGATGTTGTGTTGCCGTAAAGCCCCCCGAGGCAAATTTATAATTTGCGATATTGGGCTACACAAATAAAATTGACTTGACTTATATCTTGCCCTTATTTTACCAAAGTAATTCTCTCGACGCGAAAACCAGACCAATTGATTTTTTTTAAATAAGGTTAAGTGGGAAATGTTCACTTATAGGATTTAATGCAGAAAAGACCATCGAACAATGACCAGTTTCATATGGCCACGTGTACTAACGGCCATTTTACAGTGCTGTGATTACAAACATTCCCAAATCCTCTGTGAATAGCACACATGGCCATTGCAACTCCAGTTAATGGTCACACCCATATTTGCATATGAAACTGGTCGTTGGTTTCGGTTGTCGTGCCACTGTATCGTTTATATGGGTGGGGACACCTGCAGTCAGTTTAGACTGAAGAGGTCACTTCGATGAGTGATGAAACCTTCAACCTTCTTTGGCAAAGGATTCAAAATAGCAACTTCAGCTGAATTTACACTTATTCCTAAGACAAGAAAAAGTCCTTTTGGGTATGAAATGGCGTAATGTTCCAGTAGCTCAATGTAGATTTGTGTACTAAGCAAGTATTCTGGTTTAAAACGTCTAAATTCAGAAATGAGAACGCTATCGAGCCCAAAGTACGAGCGTTTTTATGGCCCACTATCAAAAAAATAAACCAGGTTTTGTGCAAAAACACAACAAACTTTACGGGCATGTATGACTTTCTAACGATAACGCTACTGCTAACACTAATGCTAACGATGCTT
Source organism: Lampris incognitus (assembly GCF_029633865.1). Classification (NCBI taxonomy): domain Eukaryota; kingdom Metazoa; phylum Chordata; class Actinopteri; order Lampriformes; family Lampridae; genus Lampris; species Lampris incognitus. Next base: position 26,589,788 of record NC_079229.1, read on the forward strand.
TGTAGCTGAATGAAAACAATATCATTCTTGGACACGTAACGGCTCAAAAAACACTGACCGCACAAATGAACCCTCCCATGGGGCGGTGAAGCGTCTCAAAAGTGTCGCGACAGGAAGTTGTGGCGCGTTGCTTCCTGTGTTGCTGTGCAAGTCGCATGCTGAGACCGGGGCCGCGCGTCAAGACGTGCGTCGCGCGAGTCGGTTAGGACCGGTTCGTTTTATCGTTATTGGACTGAGCCTGGACCACTTGTGGAAATGCTGGCAGAGAAACAGTTGTTATACCAAGCTGTGTTATGATGGCCGAAGAGACCCCCGCTCCCTCCATGACTTCCTGCCGGTGTCAAAGAGCAACTTCGGTCACTGGCTCATCCAAGCGAGGCGTGTCGGAGACCGCGTCAGGCTGAGTCAGCCCCTTACCACGTGCTACTACAGCACAAGCACACGTTGTGGTTTAATGTGAACTTCAAGGCCCAGTCCACGAACCAAAATGTCAACAAAAGGAAAATCACGATCGCAACGATGCAAAATATCGATCTAGGGAGAGAATTCTTAAAATGAGCTTTTTCTCTTTTTTTTTTGAAGCTGCATTACGTCTGTTTATGTCTCAAGTTATAAGAGGCAGAAGTTGCTGCAAAACTGACGTTCCCATCTGGAGAGTGAGTAAACTGCGTCTTTTCAGTCGGAGCTTTAAAAAGCCGGTCATCCCCGATACTGGAAAGTAGAGATGAGGGCTGGCGACTGCTGTCAATATAATTTGTTGCTTCAATCTACAGGCACATTAAATTTGTCTAATGAAATCTCATTTTGAAGTCCACTATAGAGGCCTTAATCAACTTACCAAACGGTTACGTATCATGTCTCGTGAATTGAGTGTGTCATGTGACATATGATGTGAGTCTATGGTAAGTGTATTATATAGGGGCCAAGCAGAATTAAAGAAATATGATGGTAAATACACTATATCTGTCCAACAATTGCTCTTCCTCTAGAACAAAAACAAAAAATTTAATGGATTTTCTGACCATAGTCACAGCGACTAAGTGGGAGAAGATTTGATAGTTGCACAACCTGGTTAAATCACACAAAGCTTAGAATGAATATATTTAAAAAAGAAAAAGAAAAAACACATTTCCAATAAATTAAATCCATTTTCTTAAATGTAACAAATGGCTTTTGAAAAGGAATGAAGACAAAGGGACTATTTTTGCTCACAGGAAGCAGGAAACCTTTTTCTCCTCCAACACGTTTTCTTTTTTTTTTAAACATACAGGCTACGTAATAGGTTCCTGCAGTTCTATAATGCTTCATACAATTGACTAGCTTTGCCACCAAGATCTCATCGCCTGTCAAGTATACTGACACATTACATTTTAAACCCCCCTCCGCCAACTAAAATCACTTCATCTTTACATAAAATCCAAATAATTGGTGAATGGCATGACCGACCAAATGAACCATAAGCATTTGATGGTTGATTTGAAAGCCCAAGGGGAAGCCTGCTTCTCTGGCTGGTTCCTACCTCTGGCTCGCTGGGTCTGTGTTTCCATAAAGGTCCACATCCTCTCGCTTATCAACCTCACAAGCAGTAGGTATTTTGACAGCCCAGTCCCTTTCCACCAATTATTTCACCCATTATGGATCATACACAGCCCCGCCCTGTGACCCGAGTATCTACAAAGCTCAGTCTGAATATACAAGAATGGCCATTACGGCCATTTACTTTGCTATAGCAATATCAGTGACCCCCATTTTGCATCTCGGTGTATTCAAAACAACCCAAGAGAGCAGATTTTAGCTATTATGTATAGTGCACTGGTCATTTATTAGAGTTGTACTTCAGATTATTCTTGCATTCAGTAATTTTGAAGCGGTCAAATCGCATGTTGAGATTTTCAAATCAAAGAATTTTCTGCATTTTTTTTGTTTTGTTTGTTTGTTTGCGGCAATAAAAAAAACCCCTGCAAAGCCAGCATCTCAATGACGTATGTCTGTCTACCTGGTATCCCATTCAACATCAATCTGCTCACTAATGTCAGTAAGCTTTTATGCTAGTAGCTGATTTGGCTAGCATCGAGACACAATTAACAATGGTTTTATCCTTCAATTAGCCAAATTAATATATTCAATTAATCATAATGAGGGAATCAAAGCATTCCAAAACAGCATATTACATCATGAATAAATAATGATGCCGTTGTTCATGAATGTAATTAAAATATTGCTTGTGAATAATGTATTTCATTTGATAAACGGTGCCTGGGATGGCATCCATTGCATCATCTAACAATAACCTAGAAAGCCAGATTGCTTTGCAAATAATTGTACCGTTAACTTGTTTACTGCCGGCGGGAGAAAATCGATAATAAATAAATACACATGCACATCTTCCCCTAAGGATTGGTGTAATTTCTTTAACTAAATTAAATAGCTGACAGGAGAAATATCCTGGGAGTCAATCTTCAATTCTTTTTTATTACTAGATTTTTTTTGCGCTTTGCCTTTTTTTCTTTTCTCTTTTTTTTTAAATCTACTTATCTAATGTGCATGTTATTTGAAGTGGATTTCCAGATGGAGATTTAATACTGTGTACAGAGAGAGAGAGAGAGAGAGAGAGAGAGAGAGAGAGAGAGAGAGAGAGAGAGAGAGAGAGAGAGAGAGAGAGAGAGAGAGAGAGAGAGAGAGAGAGAGAGAGAGAGAGAGGAAGGAGAGAGAAAGAAATATCTTGATCAAACCATTACTGACAAAAACCTCCTCTGTGATGCTGTGGTTACACACAGGTCACACACCACAGCTACCGTGGAATGAATGGGTGCCTTTAATGCTCGCAGGGATGAAAGAAGAGAGGATGAAGTCGCGTAAGAACGGCTGACACACGTTTAAGATAGCTTTACATTTATCTGTGACATCTGAGCGTCGTGAACCTTTTGCAAATGTCTTTAGCGCTCCGATTGCAGCTTTTGCCGACATTCCCCCTCCTCATCGTCATTCTGAATAGCTATAAGCACTCTTTAGCCTGCAAATGTAGCGATCCACCATCTCTCTCTTTGGTAGCTTTGAATATATAAATGACTGTGTGTAGTGGATGAGGTATTTATACGCACCATCAAATGAGGTTCCATGCAAACGGTGGGACTGTGCCCGTCTCAGTGATATTAATTTAATGGCTTTATACTTGCATTTAACAGAAATAATGATTGTTATTGGACAGCTCAGTGTGCGATTCGATGTGACTGGATGGATGGGAAATATTGCCAATAATCCACCACCATACAAATTCTCTTCCATTGATCCCCAAAGTGGCCACTGGAGAGCTACTTTCAATGCCACACAAGGCACAGGGCCTTGTCTATGGGTACGGGGGGCAAAAAGCTATATTTATTTGACATCATTCAGCCTGCCTTAATGCAGAGTGCCCCTAGGACGAAGCCACAAAACAATTAGCCTGGATTTCATGAAGCAATCAGCATGCCACCTTCTCTAATGCAACTGCTTCATACGTGGACAGTCTGAATAAAACGGCCATTATTGAAAGCTTTGTGTTCATGTTAGCTTTCGCCTCGGTGCATTTATGAATCAATTTTTTTTTGCCCATAAAAGATGCTTTAACACTTAAGCTATTTTAGTGGAAATGCATTATGTAAGTTGTCAAATGTGGCAGACGGGCCTGATAACCATTTTAGGCTTTTCAAAATCGAAAGCCAACCTCCTTTTTTTTTTTTTTTAATAATGGACCCTTTGCAAATACCTGACTGGGTGCATCTTTAATGCTATTTACATGTCGTCCATAAATTTCTGCAGAAATACAAGCCCTCTAAGCACGCATGTAAGCATAGGCACTTCCTAAGATCATATATTATTATATTCACAAATATTATCATGCACTTATTATATGCTTGAACCACATTCCAAAGGCACGTACTGTATATAATCGCATAAAATGAACAATATATGATTTTCATCAGCAAATGAGTAAAATGCTTTGAACTCACTGACTATGCTAGACAGGGATCTGTGAGGTGCTCGGGGATAATGGATGGCGCGTATAAAGGACAAGTCACATCACGCACAAGTTTTAATTCCATCGATACACAACCATTTGTCCCAGATTGTCTGACCATTGATTTTTCTAACATCACTTCAAAACTTGATGGGGTATCGGGGCTGTTGTGTGCATAGCGAGAGAACAAGGGGGGGGGGCATTGGTTTGGGAGATGGCAGGCGTGCAGAGTGAGTGAAATAAACTCTATACGTTTCATCTCTCCGGGACCAGTCCAGGAAATACTGGTTGAAATGAGTTCCGGAGGACAATGTTGTACACCATTCAGGACACTGCACCGTGCAGCCTTCTCTGCTGAGCATGTGCTGCACAGAGCTTTACTTGACTCCTTTCAGGATGTAAGTGAGACAGAATCAGCAGTGATTTAGCTCTGTGTTTCATTACTACCACCAAAGCCCTCAACAATAACACAGGGCATAATCTGCTGCCAATAACCCCAGGTGCTCTCTATTAGATGGCTCCCACTGGACCTTGAGGGAAGTAATACTCTGTTTCGAGGCCAGGGTGGAGAGGCTGCTAGGGATAGGTCAATAGTGTTTTGGGGGTAGAAACTCACTAGAGACTGGCTTTTTTTGAGTGGCTGCCTGTAATACTATTAGCCGCTGCCAGTGCTACTGGTGCTAGGAGAGCTGTCATTTCCTTAATTAAGAGCCCGGCGCAGGGCAGGCGGGGTAAGAGGCCGCGGCAGTCTCTCTGGGCCTCAACATTAAAGGCTGGTTTCTCATAGCACAAAGGGCGAAGACCGTACAGGCAAAAAAGTATTGACCTCATTCATTATTCTGGCAATAAGTGGAATTGCCGAGCCAAGGCCTCAGACTTGGCTGAACGAGGAGGATTTTACACAACAGCAGTTCTACGGCTATTTCTTTTTTCACCCCCCTTTTCCCCCTTCCCCCCCCCCCCATTTGTTCCTGGCCAGTCACCCCACTCTCCGAGCCATTCTGGTTGCTGCTCCACCCCCTATGCCGATCCAGGGAAGGCTGCAGACTACCACATGCCTCCTCCAATACATGTGGAATTGCCAGCCGCTTCTTTTCACCTGACAGTGAGGAGTTTCACCAGGGGGGCGTAGCACGTGGGAGGATCCCACTATTCCCCCCATTTCCCCCTGCCCCCTGAACAGGCGCCCCGGCCGACCGGAGGAGGCGCTAGTGCAGCAACCAGGACACATACCCACATCTGGCTTACCACCTGCAGACACCGCCAATTGTGTCTGTAGAATCAGAATCAGAATACTTTATTCATCCCCAAGCCCGAGGGGACGCCCGACCAAGCCGGAGGTAACACAGGGATTCGAACCGGCGATCCCCGTGATGGTAGGCAACGGAATAGACTGCCATGCCACCCGGACGCCCCCCAGGTATACTTTCTTTTTGTTCAGAGATGCCGCCTTCCTGTATCTGATGAGTGGGAGTGACTATGGAGAATCTGTATGTAAATGGTGCTTATGGCCATAAGGGGCCTTTGCTCCCACACGTATTCTCTCACTCGTGGCCACAGGGCCTCACCAACAAGTTCTCTGGGATGAGAAACCTCTGCTCCTGCTCTTACCTGTCTCTCCCTTGATGGTGGAGTGGAGATGGAAGTAGCGCAAGCATCATGGGGCCCAGAGGGAGGTGAATTGGTGAGAATGGGCAATGCCCATTGCAAAGGTCAAGAAGGAAAGAGGCTGTGATGGAGAGAGGAAGAGAGAATTGGAGGAGGGTGTGTGTGTGTGTGTGTGTGTGTGTGTGTGTGTGTGTGTGTGTGTGTGTGTGTGTCGTGGGCAGAGGAAAAAGGGCTTCTGTGCTGTTCTTTGGGGGGGGGGGGACACTTTGCACATGGGCACATCTGTTGTGGAGCATTCTCCTCATTCCCAAAGCAATGTCAACCTGATTAGCTTGGGGTTGAAAGAGGCAAATAACAATCCAAATGATTCTTCATCCTTTTATAGCCATCAGTAAAGGCCGCACGGCGAGATCAAGACAAGCTTTAGAGCGCTCTAAGCCTTTTAGGTGATGCCTGCCTCACTATTACTCTTTCTCTTAAATTGCTTAAATGATATTTGTTTTAAATAGGATTCCTGCCGCATGCCCCCTTCATCCCTGCCCTAAGAGAGGACCTCGGTCTCTCTTTACCCACTTACCCTGCAAGCGGTTCCTACATCTCATGTTTTTTGTGTTGTTTTTTTTTTGTACTGCATATTAAACACAAGACTCTTCATGGCCGAATACGAAATCAGGCGAAATGATGTTGTTAATTAATGAATGAGTCAAATTGCAGAAGCCAGGTGCCGTGAAGGTGTGAAATAAATTCACGCGAGCGTCAAATTCCTAGGATTAACTCTGGCACGAGATTAGCTGATAACCTTCATGCCGGCGTTACATGCGGAACGGTAAACTTTTCATCTTGCATCCTCAAAGAGGGTCCGCCCAGCCGGCGCTGCATCTGGTTTAGCGAGCATCGCCGAGTGCAGCACATTGTGTGGCAGCCAGTGGGGTGTGAGGGTGTCGGGGGGGGGGGGCAGGGCGGCACGGGGGGTAGACACCCACATGTCATGCCTGACACATCAGCCTGGGCCCCCCCTAGGCTATCTGGCACTAATGCTTCCTATGTCCCACTTTCTACCCTTTGCTCCTCAGAGCCCCCCCCCCCCCTTTACTCTTTCCTTCTGTCATAGTGCTGTGATAACAATGGAGTCCTCTAGCGCCGAGTATCCGCAGCTCGGGGATACCACCAGGTGACGCGGGGCGTACAAGCGGTACGTTACGTGCACCACCCCTCCGCCAATCAAGCTGAGCGGGAGTCACCGAGAAATGAGAGCTTATGTAGAAAACTTCCCTCACGCGTTGCTGCTGATTTCTTGCGTTAGCGTATAGGGTTGTTTTTTTTTTCTGTGTGTGTGCAGAACTCAGTGGGCGCAGGAGGACACAATCAAAACACACCCTCAGCAACGCCCCCCCCCCCCAGCACCGTGGACAGTTCTGCAGACTAGCCCCTCAGTGGAAGGAGGGACATCGGGATACAGTATTGCTTTGAACCCCATAACTCTATTTCGTAGAAAAGAGGCGTCACAGTGTAATTCCACATCCTCAGATATGGGGGGGGTGGGGGGGCATAATAACTTCTCCGTAGCCTGGATCTCCACTGCCCCTACACTACCACAACCCCCCCCTCCCCCTCCCCACCCCACACCCACTTCTCCTGCCTCAATCTTTGGTTTCAAAGGAAGCGAATCAGCCAGAAGGACAGAAGGTTATGCATTAGTACTGGTCATTGCTCAAAGAGCGAGCGTCATAAATAATAAAGGCTTGTGAAGGACACGGGGGCTGTGGGATACATCTACGGTTCACGCCACAAAAGTCAAAGACAAGATTGTAATTTCTATTCTGAAAATGTGACCCTTGCAACTTCAATTACGTCTCGACAGCACCAACCGTGTCCGTGCCAGGAGATGTGATGCCTCTTTGTTAGCTCTACATGAAAGGCGTGTTGATATTGCTTGTGGAGCCTTGCGCTATACAATACATATCATTTCTGAAAATGATTTCCCAAGTTTAAAAAAAAAAGGAAAAAAGAAACTTGTGTGGCTTTTGTGAAATGAAAACAAATGCACAATGACATTCAGTTTATCATTCCCGCGTTGTCCATGCACGTGCAGCTTGGACACGGGGACCTCCCTCTGCTCTGGGATACCGTCCGGTGTGGGCCTGGGTTGTCGTTTTCGCTTTATTTCACCCATCACGGACGCGACGAGTTCTTTTTACTTCTCTTTAGGAAGTATGTATGCAAAGTAAAAAAATTTTTTCTTTTTGCACGACGAATCGGTGAAAATTCCCTTTGCTGTTGTTTGCATCGAAAAACAAGTCTGTGTGTGTGTGTGTGTGTGTGTGTGTGTGTGTGTGTGTGTGTGTGTTCATCCTTTCTTCCCAATCCGTCGTCCCGTCTCAGCAGGCAGCGCCTCTCTCAGGCCGCAGCCACGGGCACATTAAGCAGTGTATTACACCTGCTTTACAGGCACGCATTAAGCCGGTTTTCAGGTTTACGCGGACAGCTGAAATCCCCATAATGAGATCCGCCTCCCGGGGGAGAGACTTGTTCCCCCTCTGCCTCCTTTATCCACTGCTATATGTGCTCAGCGTGCCCCATTCATGCCACTTTATTACTTAACCCCAAAACACAACATTACAATATTCTTTGCATCAGTAAGCAGTCTGTCCCACCATGCATCCCGCTTACTAAGCTGATTACACAAAAATAATAAGAACTCGTGCCTGCAGCAGTGTGTGGCTGCATACCCGTGTGTGTGTGTGTGTGTGTGTGTGTGTGTGTGTGTGTGTGTGTGTGTGTGTGTGTGTGTGTGTGTGTGTGTGCGCGCGACTATAAATATGCAGGGGCCAAAGAGGAAGTTGAGGGGAAGACTTGATGAGGAGGGAACTTGCAGTACACGTGATTTGGGAGACAGGGTATAAAATAGACTGATTTCCAAAATGCAACATGAGTCGTACGACAATCAACCTATTCAAACCACCGTGAAAAGTTTGCGTTACTTACAACAACAACAAAAAAAGTACGGGTTTCTCCGGACGCAACTGGAAGCACTTCCCCAAAGCCTGCTGTGCATGAAGGAAGTGAAGAAGTGGAGTTCAAGATGAGCTTCATTTCGTGAATCCCGTCTGATTATGACTGCATGTATCTCAGAGAGAAGCCTAATTTAGTTGGGGGGGGGGGTGAAGTAGTAGGGGATGACAGCTGATATGGCAATCCGTGGAGATTGCTATTGTGAGTGACCTCCAATACCAGGAATCAATAAAAGATTTATTTTGCTCTTTTGGGGAGGGGGGGGGCCCGTAGGTGACCTTTGGGAAAATGTTCCACCATTTTGGACGAATCCGCGTAAGTGCGGGCCATTTCACGGAGACAGTAAGTGTATGAAATGAGTGCCCCTGTCGTTGCAGCCCGGCTCCCTTTGACAGCTTGATGATAGAAGCGTCACATCCTCGGGAGAGTAAATGCAAACTGACAAGAGATGAGCCTTTGGTTGCCGAATATAATACGGAATTGTGCTCCGGGTGTCTTATTATCTTGTCTGTCGGAGTCTGAAAGGGGGAGATTTGCTTGAGAAGGGGGGGGGGGGGGGACAGAAACTGTACACATCCAACACCATCTCGTCCTCCGTAAAAGGGTAAAAAAAAATTGCTTGCCCCTACTAACCACAGCTTTCCCACCTAATGTCCACGTCTCCTTGGAATAAATACAAGTCGGCGGGATGTTTGTGGTGCCTCATAGCCCCTGTTTGCTGGAGTGGAAGACTATTTGCACAGACAAGCTTTTAGGAGGGGAGCGACCCTTTCGCCGGTGCAGCAAGCATGTGGTGGGTGGAGAAGGTGGGCAAGGTGCCGTAGACAAACACTACCCCGGCTGTCATTGTCTCCTGCCGACTTCACACCTGAGCACAAACTGTATATACACAGAGACAAAATGCCCCGTTTTATCACGCTACACCAACGAGTAGCATGACGCGCTAAAAAGCAACAACAGCCGTTGCAGGCTCAGTCAAGGTCAAGCACACAATAATCCTCACGTTCAAGAGAATGGGAGAAAAAAAAAACTGCAACAAGGATGCAAGGAAACTGTAGAGCGGTGCAGGTCCAACAGGCTGTTTCAGACTGATGGATTTTAATTGGACGCCCCTCGCTACAGTGTCCTGTCGAGGGCTCAAAAGGGTTGAGCTTTTGCACTCATTTAACTTGCCGCGTGTGTATATCTGTGTATGCATGTGTGTGCATGCATGCGTGCATTTGTGTGTGGTTGTCTCTTGTGTGTGTGTGTGTGTGTGTGTGTGTTTGTGTGTGTATGTGTGTGTGATTATGACACTAAGTGATTTGCAATGACACTGTCACAAATCCATACAACTCGTCACACATTGCACATAGAAAAGCAGCTCCTCCTCACTTTTCCTCACGGGTACACACACAAAGTACACAAACAGACAGACGCACACACACACAGGAAGAATATTGCAGCCATCAGCAGTGGCGCCGTAAGTGGGGTATAATATTATGAAGACTCTAAGGGCGCCGGACTAGAGGGGGCGCCACAACAGTGCTCAAAAATTGTTTTTATAAATGTATTTCTAGTTTTTCCCCTTATCCCACCCGATTACCCAATGGCATATGGCCAGATCTTGTCGAAGACCTCTCTGATTTGTGATCCGCAGGAAGGGGAGATCCACAGGGAGGAGAGATCCACAGGGAGGAGAGATCCACAGGCTCAATCTGGGCTATGGTGGTCTCACATTCCCTTTTGTTAAGAGCATTTCATATGTAAATTTGTCGAAATAAGAAGACGGGTCCTTTATTGGCGAAGCTGTTGATGAGGGGATTGTTGGGTGAGCTGGTAGCATGGGATGAAGGTAGAGGGAGGGGCTTAATGTTTAGAGAAGTCAGGAAAATAATAAAATAATAATTTGGTTAATTACATAAATAAAGGGCGCTCAGTCGTATTCTTTATAGGGGCGCAAAATCCCTGGCGGCACCCCCTGGCCATCAGCATCAAGGTCAGGGCACCTCCACGGCTTCATAGTAGGAACTGTATTTACATTAACAAGTTATGAGTCAGGGGGGATTTCTGTGTTCCTGCAGCAGTTTGGGTGTGTGTGCGTGGCAGGGGTGTTTGTGTGTACCTGTCTATCAGTATGCAGCACTGGATCAAAAAGAAATTCGGCAAATGACAGGGCGAAACACTGCCTATCTCAGTCACTCGAAATGAGAGATTGTCAAACCGAAGAGCACTTTTACCTCTTGCTTCTCCGCCACAGCACGTGCCACCACGGGAGTGACTCGGTATTGTGACTTAGGCACTGCACTCACTCAATAATGCAACGCTTCAGTTTAAAGGCTCGGCCCATTTTCATCAGAAGTCAATAACCGACATGCAAGTTCCACTGATACTCGAATAGCGAGAGTTCTCCGACTTTATGTTAATATACTCTTGACTATGAGATAACCCAGTGAATAAATATCCAGGCTCATCTTTTTGGTTGCTTGAAAGTCTGCAACGCACATGTAAGCAAAGCCAACCGCACAAATGCAACAAACCACTTAAAGCTTCCACATGCGATTAACGCTGACTACTGCTGAGCGCTGTTTTGAGCGCCGCGTCGCACAGGCGGTTTGAAATCGTCAAAATACCCCAGATTTTTTTTTATCTAACTGACAAATTTACAAACAAATCCTTCTTCAACACCACAGGTGCCGTCACATTCCAACTCTGAACGGAGCATTTGAGACGGTGCATCTGCAAAAAAATCAAAAAAATCAAAAAATCATACGACGCTTTCGTGTCTGGTGGCACGTAAGGAAATACGGAGGTGAGAAGGCTCTCCTCCTCGCCTCCCCTCTCTCGTGCTTCCTGCCCCCCCCCCCCGCCCTGCAGGAAAAGGCATGACTGTTACCACATCTTTTCTCTTTCTCCATCTCTGCCTCTGACAGGTCATGTGGACAGTGGCACCCGAGGCCATACTGAGCCCTGCCAGCCCTGCCAGGGCTCAGCCCCCGGCCAGACCGCCGCTGTTTCCCACAGCTCGCAAGACGCCACACCGAGGCAGCTCCGGCCGGCCCCGTACCAACACACGCCATCAGCAAACACCCTCTCTCGAGAGGCATAAAATGGACACAAGTGTGAGAGAGTAACAACATGCACGGGGCCAAAATAACTCCACAAATCTGCGGGGGGGGGGGGGGGGGGGAATACTCGTCCTTAACCACGTTTTAAGAAAGTTCCTATTTGAGAATGTTGCACATTTTTAGTGCATCATTAATGATATTGCATAAGATTGCACGTTTTGGATATATATGTGACAAGCTCTTTTAGACTAAAGCTTCTGAAGCTTATAAGAAACTACACGGACCAGACTTGACATCCACAGCAGATATCAGCAAGATCTATTTTAAGTGTACGTGCTCGAGAGGCTTGATGCTTATTAAAGAAAATTGCAACGCTCTGGGGAAAAAACCGGCCTTGTCTCGGAGACGCCAGCCTCAGGATAGTCAAGAAATAAAGGTTTAAAAGCAGAGCTAAACTCTTAATGGTTTGGGTGTGAATGATTATTTGACAACCACCCATAACCGTACCAAAACAAAATAATAAACGGGGGGGGGGGGGGGAAACAAAATCCAGTTTCTTTTTCCTTTTTTCTCCCCCAAAGTTGCAAATATTTGTCAGACTCAGCTTGCGGCCATTGTGCACTTAAACATCCGATCCCCATCCCCACACACACACACACACACACACACACACACACCGAGAGCGAGAAAGATAATGAGAATGAACAAGGCTGAGAGAAAGAGCAAGAGCGAGCGAGAGAGACGGAGGGAGAGAGAGAGAGAGAGAGAGAGAGAGAGAGAGAGAGAGAGAGAGTCATCTTAAGGTGTGTGTTTTGGATGCTGTGAGGTGGCGTTAGTTTTACGACTGACTGTAACTGAGCTGCACATGTAGACACACAATGCTTCACATTACAGATTCCACTGAGCTCTGTCACTGAGCATGCATAATAACGCTTACAGAAACACACACACACACACACACACACACACACACACACACACACAAATGTATGCATTTTAACACAATTTCAACACAAATGCAGGTGGGCACAAATCTAGCTCTCCAAACACCTTGCTGGTGCTAAACGACAACCTCCGCCAGTTGCTGTTGTCCAGCGTGTTCCCTCATACACCAGACAACACGACCAGAATAGCAAAGCTGCCCACGAAGCGCGGTGGTCCGGGGCACGCGGCAACAGCGTTAGCAGCCACTTATGACCATTGTAAGAAACAGCCAAGACGTCAACTAAAACCCACACGAGGAGCGAGAGGCCCATCCGTGCAAAATGTGTTCAAGGCGCTGAAAGCCAAAAAGCGATTCGTGTAGGGTTGCTTATGCACGGTTGTATGAACACATACCTGCGGAAAGTGCAGCTAACATTTAATCTCCCATAAGACACCACTGCAAACACGGAGCTGCTGTTGGCTGGCCCACGCAGCCCAGATGGACTTGATGCAAATACATGACGGAGAAGAGGCCTCAAAGCAGCGAGACGGGACAGAACCGGTGTCTCTTATTATTTGACTTGATGGTTTAAAAATTTTTTTTTAAATAAAAATATGATAAGTCACATTATTGCTTCGTTTTCCCGTCTTCATGCCATAAAAATAAGTTGAGCAAAATTATATCAGTGTGCCGGTGAAATAGCTCATAATGAAAAACATCTTCAAATCATACAAATTTGCTGCATTTTCGGGGGGGGGGAATTCTGCTAAAATACTTGGAATTAAAAACAATATTAATTAAACATCTCATACTCGTCTCGTTATCGCCACGTCGGCATTTCTAATATAAACTGCAGCATTAATGATCACAGGATGCGAAGACGAGTCGTTTTAATTGCTCTTTATTGTCTACACTTAGTTAAGTCAAGATGTGTTATTGTCTAGTAAAAAGTGAAGGCAGTTGTCCCTAACGGGTTACTCTTTGTGCTTTGTTTTATGTTGTTGTGTTTAACTTTAAAACATGTTGTGTATATACTGTACATACATCACTTAAGCTTTTAAACGTTCACTTTGAACGTCGTCGAAACGGCTTCAGCTCATCAGAACCGTCCAACTTCACAAACGGGGGAGGGGGGGGGGGTGAGGGAGGGGGAGGGGGGAGGGTCCTGACTGCAACTGAATGAGTTTTCCCAGAAAAGTCACAGGTGCATGAAACATTACACCAGCAGGTGACGTAACACACTTCATTCCCCATTATCACATTCCATCACTGGTATGGAGTAGCATACTGGTATGGAGGAGTATACTGGTATGGAGGAGCATACTGGTATGGAATGGAGATTCGTCCACTTGCTAGACGACTTGCCTTTTTCTCTCTCTTTTGTTGTTTTGCTGCCACCTGTCCCAGCACCACCACACTCTCTTGCATGTCAGCCCCCTACAACTTCCCATGATTTCTCTCTTTCTGTCTTTTGACATGGTTACCCTGACTGGCTGGCTGAGCTTCAGGCGTCCAGATGAGAATGGGGGGATGGCGGGGGGGTGGGGGGTGATGGAAGGTGCGGGGCGGCCGGGGGTGTGCTTACCGTACAGCTTGCTGGGGTGCCCTCTCGTCCGCGGCCTCGGCGGACAGCAGCAGGGGCTCGTCGGTCACGTCGCTGTCCGGGGTGGCCGCTTTGTCGTCTGCCCGGAGTCCTGCTGCGCTCATCTCGCTGCGCAGGGAGAGCAGCGGCTTGCTCAGCTGCCCTGTAATCATCGGCTCCTGGAGGAGGGAGATCGCGGGATCCCAGGTGGGAGACGAGGAGGAGGAGGAGGAGGAGGAGGGGGGGGTAAAAAAAAGAAAAGAAACGACCCCGGTTAGATGTGCCTCGCCGTCTTCGCTCTCGCCGGCTCCTTCTCTCTCTCTCTGTGTGTCTATCTACTCCTTCCTCACACCCTCTCCCTCTCCCTCTCTACCCTGCTTCTGCTCTCTATCGTTCACTCATCACTCTGCCTCCCCCACATCTCTCTCTCTCTCTCTCTCTCTCTCTCTCTCTCTCTCTCTCTCTCTCTCTCTCTCTCTCTCTCTCTCTCTCTCTCTCTCTCTCATCCAAGGCTGGTCCTCCCGCTGATGTCGCCGGCTGCTGCCTGGTGAAGAGCGGCTGCAGGCGGCGTGGCTCTACCGTAGCACCCCAGCAGCAGAAAAGGCGATGCACGCGCTCGTCTCCGCGGGCTCATGACTGGGCGACACGTGCCCCGGCCCCAATAAACTCTACGCCCGCAGCGCCACGCGGACAGGTTCTCCTGTGCTGTGCCACACGCCCGACAAGTGATCCGGATCGTAAGACCCGCGTCTCAAACCCCAGGTAAAACATGCCGAGCGCCACCCCCCGAAAACGGCTCAGCGTCCCCTCCTTTCTACCGAACGTCTTAGTCTGCACCGGAGAAGCCGAACCGACACCGGGTGCGTTTACATCATCCGAGCGTGCTCCTCGGAACCAGAACCACAGCACAGGCCGTTACGTTAACCCAGAGCTTGCCCCTTCGTAGGAGGACGAGGGGCACAGGGAAAGAAAACTTCTACCTGGGCCCCCTTTGGGTTTAAAGTTACTAAGGGCAGTTAACTGTTACAAACTTTGGAATCGATAGAAAACTTCCGGGCCCGCGAGCAACCGAAATATGCAGCAACAATAGAAATAAGTGCGTGATGGGCAGGCGCTCTTTACGGTGTACGTGTGCAGCTGAGTGTTTTCAGGAAACTGCACGCAACAGAACAATCTTCCGCCAGCGGTTGCACCCACTTACTTAAGCGCAGGCGATAAATGCGGCGCGATAGATTTATTTTTTAATTTGTTGCTGGGGAGGGAAAAAAAGCGTCTGTGCCGAAAGCCAGATTCAACAGAGGACAGCTGGGAACAAAATATGCTTACCTAAGTGCTGCTCCGGAGGAGGATGCGAGAACGTAACGTGTTGACAAACGTTTTCTGAATGTCCGGTGCGTCAGTCAGTCAGTCACGCACCAGCTAAAGCATGCCCACCACAGCACAGCGCGCGGACCGGCTAGCGCATGCCTGCTACACACCCACAAGTAGACTCCTCCACCTTCATGTATCTTAATAGATGCTGCAGGTTCAAGCCTGAGGTTCCTTCCAGAAACAAGCGCTGGAGATGTCACCTCCTCTCTGTCGCTTTCTCTCCCCCTCCCTCTCTCTCTCTCTCTCTCTCTCTCTCTCTCTCTCTCTCTCTCTCTCTCTCTCTCTTCTCTCTCTCTC
>NC_079229.1:26605826-26688326 GCF_029633865.1 Lampris incognitus
CGTAGAAACGGAGCGGCAGGACTACAGGAGGGCACAGCTATGTCGCTCTCATGTCGCCCTTATTTATGAAGCGGGTCCAACCTAAACGTGTCTGAGCCAAGGACAGGTACCCAACACATGCGAAGGCAGGAGACCCAAAAGGGAGGGCAAGCCTTATACCCTGTACTCATCCCCACTCCAACACGCGCGTGCACACACACACGCACACACACATACACGTGCGCGCGCACAAACGCACACGTGCGTGCGTGCACCCACCCACCCACACACACACACACACACACACACACACACACACACACACACACACACACTATATCTGGGTGGTTGATGTGTTCGAGCCCTCAGGGGCCTTTTTAATGCGCTCGTCTGGGGACTAGAGCCTCTGTGATATGACACATGATAATCTATGAAAATGTTAATCAATAGAACTAGTTTAAGCTGTCATTGAAAAAGCAAGCCGGCAGGTCAATACTCATATCCCTGGTAACAATGTCGCTAGTCATCAGGGCTTCATTGGTGGAGCACTTAAATGTGGAAGACTGCACGTCAATGCGCCTCTCTGCCCGGCGAGGCAAACACATTTCCCCCCCTCTGTCTGAGCCCTGCATGCATTTAGGGCCACTCCCCCCCCCCCATCTCCTGCCGCCCATCCTTTGAGTCGCTTGATTGGTCCACTGGAGGGCAAAATTAATACCTAATTGAATCTTGCAGTCATCAAAATAATCAATAGTTTTTTTATTATTTATTCTTCACAGTCTGTTGACTGCTTGAAAGCTCAGAGGGACAGCAGAGAGAGCACAGGCAGCTCTGAAATTTCTCCCGCTTCGACAATGTGATTTTCACCGGGGCCATGAGAGTTTGCAAGACCTGTAAAAAAAAAAAAAGAAAAAAAAAAAGAAAAGCCGAGAGCGGTGGCTTTTGTTTGGAGGCGGGGGGGGGGGGGGGAGGAAAAAAAATAAGGGGAAAAATGGGAATCTTTGCCCCAACAGCTAGGATGAAAAATAGAATACAGAGGATAGTGACACTTCAGAAGAGGGCAGGGTCCTTTCTGCCCATCCCTCCATCTTTTTCCCTTCTCCCTTTTCTCCTTATTTCATCATATCAGGAGCATGGCGGCACCTCTCTAATGCTGGCATTTCTCTTCCTGACAGACTCCAAACAAGTGCTGGGAATGAGATCAGAGCTCTAATCTTGCCCTGGCCTCTGAGGCTCGGGGATAGCGGGGGTAACCCATCTCTCACCGTCTTACACAGCTGCTAATTACCTCATTTCAAAACAGCTAGGTTTAGCCGTTTGCCACTGTGCAGACAGGCCGGGCCTCTTTATTCATTTAGGCTCGGGACGTAATGTAATTACATGTAATGGGATAAGAGTAATTGGATGTTTTTTTAATAAAAACTGATCATTTTTAAAATATCCTTTCTGAAAATGCATTACAAAAGCTAATTGGCCCGTGTGAAATAACCCCGAACAACCCTGATTAGAGCAATGGGCAATGGAATGTGTGTGTGTGTGTGTGTGTGTGTGTGTGTGTGTGTGTGTGTGTGTGTGTGTGTATATGCCTGTGGATGTGATGAGCCAAAACATTATGACCACCTGCCTAATATGCTGTTGGTGCTTCGTGTGCCGCCAAAACAGCGTCGATCCGCCGAGACATGGACTGTGCAAGACCCCCGGAGGTGTCCTGTGGTATCGGGCACCAAAACATTAGCAGCAGATCACAGAAAGCTGAATCAGTTCATCTGGACACAACATCTATTGAGAGAAATGTTTCATCACTCATCTATGTGACCTCTCCAGTCTCAACCGACTGCAGGTACCCCCACCCTTATGAACCATACAGTGGCATAACGACCGAAACCAACAAACAGTTTCATATGCGAATAGACGGGACCATTAAGTAGAGTTTCAACGGCCATGTGCACTATTCACAGAAGATTTGGGAGTGTTTGCAATCACAGCATTGTAAGATGGGGACAGATGTATTCTTTGCCCCCCCCCTGCGGTTCAGGGATGGTCCTTCCCTCTTCACATAGGACATAGGTGGCCTTTTTCACTCCCCGTTCAAACCAGCATTCCCCCCTATCAAGGATGTGCACATCCTCATCCTTGAAAGAGTGGCCGCTGGCCTGCAGATGGGTGCAGACTGCGGAGCCCTGGAGGTCAGTTAGATGAGTGATGAAACGCTTCTCTCAATAAACGTTGTGTCCAGGTGAACTGATTCCACTTGCTTTGATTTTTCTTACCTGGGTTATTGAGCGTGCATAAAGACACTTAGCAGCAGGTCCTTCAAGTCCAGTTAAGTTGTGAGGTGGAGTCGCCGTGGATCGGACTTGTTGGTCCAGCACATCCCACAGATGCTCAATTGGATTGAGATCTGGAGAAGTTGGAGGCCAGGGCAACACCTTGAACATCAGCATGTTCCTCAAGCCATTCCCAAACAGCGTGTGCAGCGTGGCAGGATGCATAATCCTGCTGAAAGAGGCCACGGCCACCAGGGAATGCCGTTGCGGTGAAGGGGTGTACCTGGTCTGCAACGATGTTTAGGTAGGTGGCACGTGTCAAATTGACATCCACATGAATGGCCGGACCCAGGGTTTCCCAGCAGAACATCGCCCAGAGCATCACACTCCCTCCATCGGCTCGTTGTCTTCCCACAGTGCATCCTGGTGCCATCACTTCCCCGGGTAAATGGCGCACATGTACACGGCCATCCACGTGATCTAAAGGAAAACGAGACTCATCGAGACCAGGCGACCTTCTTCCACTGCTCCAAGGTCCAGTTCCGACGCTCGCTTTAGGTGCTTTCGACGGTGGGCAGGGGTCATCATGGGCACTCTGGCCAGTCTGCAGCTATACAGCCCCATACGCAGCAGGGTGTGATGCATTGTGTGTTGTGACGCATTCCTCCCGTAACCATCATGAAAACTTTCTGTGACTTGTGCCACAGTAGACCTTCTGTCCGCTCGGACCAGACAGGATAGCCTTCATTGCCCTTGCGCATCGGACCACTGTTGGTAGGTCTCACCACTGCTGACCAGGAGCACCTCACAAGCCTTGCTGTTTCAGAGATGCTCTGACCCAGTCGTCTGGCCACCACAATTTGGCCCTTGTCAAAGTCGCTCCGGTCTTTACTCCTGCCCATTTCTCCTGCATCCTACACGTTGACTACAAGAACGGATTGTTCACTTACCATCTAAACTACCCAGACCTTGACATGTGGCCTTGTTCGGTGATGATCAACGTTATTCGGTTCACCTGTGAGTGGTCATAATGCTTTACAGGATGTATGCATGTGAGTGCGTGTGTTTAAAGTCATGTGAGTGTGTGTGTTCGTGGCTGTAGGAGGGGGAGAAAGGAGTGAAGGTGCCATGGGTAGATTGGAGAGTGTAGGGGGGAATGGGCCATCTCATCATTTCTCCATTCTCTTGACCAATGCACAGGGAAACAGGGAAAAGCACTTGAACAACCCCCTTCCCACCTACACACACTCACACGTTTGTCACGACCCCAGCCGTGTTTCCAGTTGTTTCCCTTGTGTTTCCATGCGCTTCCCTTTTCTCCTGTCTGAGTGTGTCTGAGTGTGTGTGTGTGTGTGTGGGGGGGGGGTGGCTTCCTCCCCTGGCACTCTCCGGCCCCTTCCTGATTCGCGGCTCATTCGCCTCACCCACCCAGCCTGCACACCTGCTTCCCATTAACTCATCAACACAACAGTGCATCTACTCCGGTTGTTCCAGCCACTGTGGATCACTGTTCTCCACCGCCCCTGCTTGCTGTCTTATCCCCTGCCAGCCATGCAGGCTCTCTTCCTCATCCGTCTGCCCTGCCCTGCCCTGCTCAGCTCTGCCATCCACCCACCACTCAGCTGAGTCCAGCTCTGCCATCGCCTCTCTGCTTTCTGCCTTGCCTGCCATCCTCCTTCCCCATTATTCCTACAATAAATCCCTTTTATATTTCTTAATTCCGTTGTCTGGGCCTGCGTTTGGGTCCGCTTCTACTGATCATAACAACATGCCCACAAAAGCATGCAGGACAGGACACACACACACACACACACACACACACACACACACACACACACACACACACACACACACACACACACACACACACACACATATATATATATATATATATATACACACACACAAGAATACCATGCTGCTGCCCCCCACCCCCAACCCCAGTGGCTAGAGGATCGGTGGCTACCAGAGAGTCCCAAGCGCTCATCAGATATCCATGCTAATGGGTAATGCTCTTACCACTGTATTCCTGAGAGTGGCCCCAAGGCAAGAGGCTCCAACCTACGACCACTGTACGCCACTCGAGGGCCCCCTGGTTAATGAAGGGGAAAGAAAATCAATATGTGTGATTATCTTCATAATGTTGCTCGGCCATATTAAACGAATAATTACGGGGGGTGGTCACCAGTCACCTTCTAGATGTAGCACATGCTGTGGGATTTCACATGGTCAGAGTCTATTAAATGTCTTGTTTGGCTGCAGAATGAAACTGCTGAAATCCTGTGTGATTTTTCTATAAGCTGACCGGCATGCTTCATCCCGAAGCAGTGTTTGCTTTTTATTCTACACACAAATCATCTGGTGTGCCCAAAGAGGTCTCCGGTAGCATTGTTATACATTCATTTCCATGATCAACAATGTAAAAAGCAGACTAATATTTATTCATTAACTTGTGTTTTTTCACTCACTTTTAAGTAAAAAACAAAAAACAAATACGCTGTTTTTTTCCAATGTATTTGTAACAAAGGACTGCAGCAAATACTAATTGAGAGCTAAAATATACAAATGTAATTTTACATACATTATTCCCCCTTTTCCTCCTAATTTGACATATCCAATTCCTCTGTTCTGCTCATGTCTGGCCATCTTTATGGATTTTCATTTCAATACTCTGTTGTACAATGACGATGATGATGATGAAGACGATACTCTGCGACAATCTGTTCCTAACATAACCAAAATATTTGTGTTTAGACTGGCGAACCGTTATAGCTGTTGTCCTTATGCTACGTACATATACGGAGATGTAATATTTCCAAACCTGAGCTCCAATATGCTATGGTATATGATGATTTGTCTCCCCCTTAGGGTTATTAAACACACTGCCCCCCACTCATCATAATATGCAAAACCATACAGGAAAAAAAACACCACGATATCAGTGACTTATGCGCAAGTCGGCCTGTATAATTTCATTTTTTTGTGAGTTAGCATGGCAGACTGCCATATTAATGGTACAATAACTAAACAGTCATTTTTGCACGTCTGCACCTAGTGCAGACTTTCTGGGAGAGGTGAATAGCGTGCAAGTAAAAAAAAAAAGTTGTCTTGTTGTTGTAAACTGTCTTTTTATTCCCCTTTTCAAGCTGCCTTGCTCATTAATACTATCAACCGTTGTGCTTCTGCAACAGCACCACAACCAAAACGCTCCCCAGCGGATCGCTGGTGGGTCAGCGGAGGCAGAAGACTATCAAAGCAATGTATTAAAAGCAGCGCTTTGAAGCTCGTAAAGCACGGTGCCCAGCAGGGCCACGACAAATAGCTGCCTCTGATTGGTCAGGTGTGTGTGTGTGTTGGATTTTTTTTTCTGTTTTGTTTTGTTTTGTGGGGGGTTTTTCTTTTTCTTGGCGGATCGATCTGCAGACCTGACATTCTGAAGCATCAAAGCTTTCAGAGTGCTAATCTGACTCCTTCTACGAGGGCAAGGGTTGTTTTTATTATCCTCCGTTTTTTTATTTTTTTTACCATGAAATTCCTCTTTACCTTGGGCTGACTCAAACAAGCCTAAGTTTGCCTATGAGACTGGACAACTCATCTGTTTTTTTTTTTGCAGTATGGAAGGTGCTAGAAACATCTCGACATGAGGCGTTGATAGTGTTTATTTATGAATAAATAATGCATGCTATGAAAAAGGCGAGGGTGGGGGAGAGAGCGAGAGAGAGGGAGGGGGGGGGCCACCATCGATCATACCATTGGCTTTAGAGGTGTGCGACCACAGAGGCTCACACAAGGCACACTGGGGTTTTCCTCAAAGTCAGTTTCCCCTCACAGCCTCCGGAGACCTGCACCGCATACACACACACATGAAAGGTGTAAAAATCTGATTTCCCAAAAAGGATTGGTAATTCTCTATGAGGGTGGGAGCCACGATCGATAAATCATTGCTAAGTAGATTGTAAAGAAAAAAAAATATTCCCCTTTGGTGTCAGTGCATTAGGATCCTCCTGAGGATGGATGAGGCAGGATGGGGGTATGACTCAATCTCAATAAAAGAAGAGGCAAATTTTTACCTTTGGCATTCATTTGGATTGGAGCCAGCGCAGCCCAAGGGGCGGCAGCAGGATCAGCAAATACTTCCGAGTCCTCACTTAGCAGACCCGTCCGTCTGCGACCCAATAACCTTTAGCTTTCAGATAGAAATAATGATTTTGGGTTCTCTCCGCAAACAAGATGCTAACCTGTTATTATCATTAGGTTATAATGTGCCCGTGCAATTTCGAGATGTGGCCGATTCTTCCTAGTGTAAACTACTAATAAGACACGTTAGCCCTTAGGTTACGGGTCTGACCCTTTAGCCGAGCGGTTAGTGATGTCGCCTTGTGGTGCAGTACATCCCGTATCGAATCCCGCACCAGGCAAGAAAATAACCGGTTACATTGGCGGCAGCGGTGGGATCCGGAAGTGTGCACATCCTCAGAAGTCTCTTCGGAGCGCGGAATGACAAAACGCGAGGGCGAGCTTCCGGGGAGGGTGACGACTGTAACCTACTAATAAGACACGTTAGCCCCTAATTCACGGGTCCGACCCTTTAGCCGAACGGTTAGTGACGTCGCCTTATGGTGCAGTACACCCCATATCGAATCCCGCACCGGGCAAGAAAATAACCGGTTATACTAGTTTTAAAAATCAAAAGGGTTTGACTGTCAACCCTAGCGATGCATCCAATTAGTTGGTACAATATCGTGTAGCTTACCTGTATAGTCAGGCGTTTTTTGCAGAACAGGGCTTAATTCCAGAGGGGTTTATTCAACCACCTGCAGAACAAGGGAGAACATTCCGCCTTCTTTACGAGCTTTCTGGTTGGTTTTTACCGACACTGGGGGGCCGTTTCAAATTACTGCAACAACGCTACAGTATAATCAAATAAATCAATTAACCGGTCAACACTGTCATCTTTGTTCGGCGTCGCCACCGAGTTCGAGCGACGTCTACAAGGAAAACTACTATGACCACAATGCACCGCGGTCCGGTTTCTATCATGTGACTTTACTCGTGACAGCGCGAGCAGCGTCTGTCAACAAAGACTATTTCACTGAATATATAGCTTCAAGGCATATGCGTAGTCTGTGTCCACTTCTAAGTATATAATATCCAAATATGTGCAAATAATTGAACGCATCTGGACATTTATATCAAGATGACCGAAGTGGAAGATCAGGTAAGCAGCTTGCTAACGTTAGCGGGCTAACGTTAGCTGCGGCGACGCTCCCTTTGGCGTCCACGGATAATGATGGCCGGGTGATGGATCGGTTATTGCTACATATCGAGTGCCGTCGCACGACTTTTAGATGCCGCGTTGGTCAGAAGGTCGAAAATACATTTGTTACAGTAATGTCATTTCCGGGGTGTAGCTGACGATGCAAAAACGGCCAACTCCAACGTCTCATCAAATCCATTACTAACGTTATATCTCTGTGCTGCCAATATTTCACACACAAAAAACAAACCAAACACAGAATCATTAAAGTCATCAGACTCCTATTGTGAAACTGTTGTCAGCGTTGTATTTTATAAGAACAAAAAACACCCCCATCGATTGATTCAATTCATGCAAACTCTTTTTCCTCGTAGAAGCGGAAATCAAGTGACGAGTTCACAGATGAATCTGAGGTAAGAAACACCCTTGCCTCGGCTCCAATATAAATATACAGTCGCTACTATACACACACACACACACACACACACACATACATACATACATACAGTCACTACTATATACGTAGACAGACAAAGATAGTCTGTACCATTGGTTCTCAAACTGATCCGCGTACCACCCAGTTGCACCACCCAGTACTCCTTGTTGGTGTGCCAGATTTCACCGGGAGTTTGTTGTATTTACTGAGAAATCGGCAGTCTTATCAACCCAATAAAATATTCACACATTCCAAATTTGTGATTTACTCAGCATAATCGTTATATAAGCACATTATCACAGCGTTGGAGATGTTATTGTATTTGTCAGTAAATATATACATTTACATCCATTTACGTTTGTCTTGAGAGATTGCAGTCTCTTGGAGGTGTGTGTGTGTGCGTGTGCGTGCGTGCGTGTGCGTGTGTGCGTTTGCATGTGTGTATGCACACTGATGTTGGTGAATGAGATTTTTCTGGGGCTTAGTAAATTGGTCACTTGTAGATGGTAGGCTACTTGGATGTTTTGATTTGACAAGACATGATGCTTGGTTCAGTGGGCTATACCATATACATATACAGTCAAAGAAACAACCAATACTTTACATATGCAGTCAGTGATACAGTCTATGCTATTAAGTAAAGTTAATACTAAAGATTAAGTTGATACTATATACAGTTACAGTCATGGTCAACGTTATATACTATATAAAGTCAACGTAAGAAGCGCATTAATTAAGGCCAGGAGCACCTAAGTCTCTTCTACGACATTCCTTAATACACAATTTTTCACCTCTGTGCAATGGAGGAAGGAAGTGGAGGAAGGTGTATTGGCCTGCAAGAAGTTGTTTTTCAGTGTCTAAGAAGTTGTTGAAGACAAAGACTGAACATTCTTGTTCTTGTGAAATTTTCTTCTACCCAAATTGTCATGCTGTTGCATCAGTTTGCTGATGTACAAACACATCATCAGTAATATATTGTCCGTGTCAGAGAGCTGTGTGGTGTTGTCAAGCATGGATGATTTTGAATTGAAATAGAGCTTGCTTACTCAAGGGCTCTAACACATAGCCAACCTGTATTGACAATGCTTGATCCCAGAAGGATCTTTGTCAGGTGCTGAGAGTTGTCAAGCACTCATGAATTACAGATAGATTTCTGGATCTATCAGTATTATGATTGAACTCTAGCATATAACAGTATTAATATGGTTCTGAGAATCACTGGTAGGCTAAATAAAATATAGCCTAACACTTCAGGTAGTAGGAAGGGGGGCTTGTCTTATAAAGTGCCTGCACAGCATGAAAAGTCAAGTAAAGGCTGCTGTGGGCAATTGCATTGCACTAGACAAAAATGTTAAGGGTTGAGGAAAGTGAAAAGAGGAAAATCCTGGACTTGTAGATAAAAAGACCCCCTATACTCCATGTTCTGTGTGTACACAGTGCAGTCAGTACTTAAACACACTAACACTCACAGGGAAACAAGCATCATGGACTGTGCTGTATGTGTCTTCTGAATGGCTGAAAGCAGCTTATTTACTTGAGCTACTGCAATGTAGCTCTCCTATTCTCCATTGCTGCTGTGACTGGTTGAAAGCAGATTTACTGGTTAAAAACAGTGAGAGGTCGCAACTACTGTACTGAGAGGGGTGTGTATATATATATATATATATTAGATAGATAGATAGATAGATAGATATAGATATATGCCAATGACTGCCGCCCAATGACTGCAGGGATAGACTCCAGCGTTCCCGTGACCCTAAGAGAGCAGGATAAGCGGTTTGGCTAATGGGATGGGATATATATATATACACTACCGTTCAAAAGTTTGGGATCACCCAAACAATTTTGTGTTTTCCATGAAAAGTCACACTTATTCACCACCATATGTTGTGAAATGAATAGAAAATAGAGTCAAGACATTGACAAGGTTAGAAATAATGATTTGTATTTGAAATAAGATTTTTTTTACATCAAACTTTGCTTTCGTCAAAGAATCCTCCATTTGCAGCAATTACAGCATTGCAGACCTTTGGCATTCTAGCTGTTAATTTGTTGAGGTAATCTGGAGAAATTGCACCCCACGCTTCCAGAAGCAGCTCCCACAAGTTGGATTGGTTGGATGGGCACTTCTTGCGTACCATACGGTCAAGCTGCTCCCACAACAGCTCAATGGGGTTCAGATCTGGTGACTGCGCTGGCCACTCCATTACCGATAGAATACCAGCTGCCTGCTTCTGCTCTAAATAGTTCTTGCACAATTTGGAGGTGTGTTTAGGGTCATTGTCCTGTTGTAGGATGAAATTGGCTCCAATCAAGCGCTGTCCACTGGGTATGGCATGGCGTTGCAAAATGGAGTGATAGCCTTCCTTATTCAGAATCCCTTTTACCCTGTACAAATCTCCCACCTTACCAGCACCAAAGCAACCCCAGACCATCACATTACCTCCACCATGCTTAACAGATGGCGTCAGGCATTCTTCCAGCATCTTTTCATTTGTTCTGCGTCTCACAAACGTTCTTCTTTGTGATCCAAACACCTCAAACTTGGATTCATCCGTCCACAACACTTTTTTCCAGTCTTCCTCTGTCCAATGTCTGTGTTCTTTTGCCCATCTTAATCTTTTTCTTTTATTGGTCAGTCTCAGATATGGCTTTTTCTTTGCCACTCTGCCCTGAAGCCCAGAATCCCGCAGCCGCCTCTTCACTGTAGATGTTGACACTGGTGTTTTGCGGGTACTATTTAATGAAGATGCCAGTTGGGGACCTGTGAGGTGTCTGTTTCTCAAACTAGAGACTCTAATGTACTTATCTTCTTGCTCAGTTGTGCAACGCGGCCTCCCACTTCTTTTTCTACTCTGGTTAGAGCCTGTTTGTGCTGTCCTCTGAAGGGAGTAGTACACACCGGTGTAGGAAATCTTCAATTTCTTAGCAATTTCTCGCATGGAATAGCCTTCATTTCTAAGAACAAGAATAGACTGTCGAGTTTCAGATGAAAGTTCTCTTTTTCTGGCCATTTTGAGCGTTTAATTGACCCCACAAATGTGATGCTCCAGAAACTCAATCTGCTCAAAGGAAGGTCAGTTTTGTAGCTTCTGTAACGAGCTAAACTGTTTTCAGATGTGTGAACATGATTGCACAAGGGTTTTCTAATCATCAGTTAGCCTTCTGAGCCAATGAGCAAACACATTGTACCATTAGAACACTGGAGTGATAGTTGCTTGAAATGGGCCTCTATACACCTATGTAGATATTGCACCAAAAACCAGACATTTGCAGCTAGAATAGTCATTTACCACATTAGCAATGTATAGAGTGTATTTCTTTAAAGTTAAGACTAGTTTAAAGTTATCTTCATTGAACAGTACAGTGCTTTTCCTTCAAAAATATGGACATTTCAATGTGATCCCAAACTTTTGAACGGTAGTGTATATATATATATATATAGATATATATAGATATATAGATATATATAGATAGATAGATAGATAGATAGAGATATAGAGATAGATATATATAGATAGATAGATAGCTAGATAGGTAGAGACACTGATTAGCCAAAACATTATGACCACCTGCCTAATAATAATAATAATAATGATAATACATTTTATTTGTGGGTGCCTTTCAGAGCACTCAAGGACACCTTACAGAACACAGTTAAAAAACAAGCAGCACTGTATCAGACAGCATAAAATCAAAACAAAGCAGGGTAGACAATAAAAAGTTAATACAACAGATAAGTGTAAAATCATCATCTGCACAAAACTCAATGAAGCATGGATCAAACTGAATATGCCAGTTTGAAAAGGTGCATTTTTAGATGGGATTTGAAGGTTGAAAGAGAGTCAGTGTTGTGAATGTCTTGTGGGAGAGAGTTCCATAGGCGGGGGCAGAATGACTGAAGGCTCTAGACCCCATGGTAGTCAAGTGGGCCGGCCGATGGTGTAGTGAATTGGAGAGCAGAAGAGGATCTGAGGAGTGTATGTGGCTATGAAGGGGTTCGGAAAGATATGAAGGAGCTAATATGCTGCTGCCGACCGGTCGAGGCTTGGACTCTACAATATGCCTGAAGGTGTCCTGTGGTATCTGGCACCAAAACATTAGATCCTTCAAGTCATGTAAGTTGTAAGGTGGAGCCGCTGTGGATCAGACTTGTCGGTCCAGCACATCTCACAGATGCTCAGTCGGATTGAGATCTGGAAAATTTGGAGGCCAGGGCAACACATTGAACACTTCATCATGTTCTTCAAACCATTCCCGAACAGTGTGTGCAACGCATTATCCTGCTGAAAGAGGCCCCTGCCATCAGTGAATACTGTTGCCATGAAGAGCATACTGTTCTACAACAATGTTGAAGTAGGTGGTACATGGATGTTCACATGAATGGCTGGACCCAGGGTTTCCCAGTAGAACACTGCCCAGAGCATCACAGTCGCTCCTCCTGATGGTTCCTCCCATATCCATCATTAAAATTTTCTGTGACTTGTGCCACAGTAGACCTTCTGTTGGTTTGGACCAGGCGAGATAGCCTTTGTTGCCCTTGCGCATCAGTAAGCCATGGGCACCCAACACCCTGTTGCCAGTTTGTGGTTTGTCCCTCCTTGGACCACTGTCGGTAGGCACTCACCACTGCTGACTGGGAGCACCCCACAAGCCTTGCTGTTTCAGAGACGCTCTGACCCAGTCGTCTGGCCATAACAGTTTGGACCTTGTCAAAGAGGCTGTTTACACATGGCATTAACATACGTCTTGGATGATCCAATCACAAGTGGACAGCTCTAAGTATGTCAGCTCACACCTGGCATTTGAATGCGTCTCCACATGCGTCTCGAGTGACCACTTGTGATCGGATGTTACTTTCCCGCTCTATATGCAAAAATTACATATACATAATTTCTGTTTGCAAAGACCAAATGTGTGTTGTTTTTAACTGGCGAGAGACAATTCTTCTTCTTCTTCTTCATCTTCTTCTGTGAAGTTGTTGTGGCTTCTCCTTGTTTCACACTTTTATGACGCAGCTGGCGCGCAAATGAGTATGTACTTTGGCCTGCGCAGACGACTTCAGTTGACTAGGCAAGGTGGACCTTCAATGCGCCTTGGGACATGTGCATTTACATTTCAAATGCAATGTGGAGAAATGCGTCCCAGGCCACCCTCAGTGATTGAATCTCAAGACACATTGAGGATGCATTGGGTGCATTAACACCTGTACTTAGAGCAGACCACTTCTGATCAGATCACCCAAGACACATATTAATGCCAGGTGTAAACAGCCTCAAAGTGGCTCAGGTCTTTACTCCTGCCCATTTCTCTTGCATCCAACACGTTGACTATGAGAACTGATCATTCGCTTACCATCTAATCTACCCAGACCTTGACATGTGCCATTGTATGGAGATGAGCAATGTCATTCGGTTCACCGATGAGTGGTCATAATGATAATGTTTGGGCTGATCAGTGTGTGTGTGTGTGTGTGTGTGTGTGTGTGTGTGTGTGTGTGTGTGTGTATATATATATATATATATATATATACACTCACCGGCCACTTTATTAGGCACACCTGTCCAACTGCTCGTTAACGCAAATTTCTAATCAGCCAATCACATGGCAGCAACTCAATGCATTTAGGCATGTAGACATGGTCAAGACGATCTGCTGCCGTTCAAACCGAGCATCAGAATGGGGAAGAAAGGTGATTTAAGTGACTTTGAACGTGGCATGGTTGTTGGTGCCAGACGGGCTGGTCTGAGTATTTCAGAAACTGCTGATCTACTGGGATTTTCACGCACAACCATCTCTAGGGTTTACAGAGAATGGTCCGAAAAAGAGAAAATATCCAGTGAGTGGCAGTTCTGTGGGCGAAAATGCCTTGTTGATGCCAGAGGTCAGAGGAGAATGGCCAGACTGGTTCGAGCTGATAGAATGGCAACAGTAACTCAAATAACCACTCATTACAACCGAGGTATGCAGAAGAGCATCTCTGAACACACAACACGTCGAACCCTGAGGCAGATGGGCTACAGCAGCAGAAGACCACAGCGGGTGCCACTCCTGTCAGTTAAGAACAGGAAACTGAGGCTACAATTCGCACAGGCTCACCAAAATTGGACAATAGAAGATTGGAAAAACGTTGCCTGGTCTGATGAGTCTCGATTTCTGCTGCGACATTCGGATGGTAGGGTCAGAATTTGGCGTCAACAACATGAAAGCATGGATCCATCCTGCCTTGTATCAACAGTTCAGGCTGCTGGTGGTGGTGTAATGGTGTATATTTTCTTGGCACACTTTGGGCCCCTTAGTACCAATTGAGCACCATGTCAACGCCACAGCCTACCTGAGTATTGTTGCTGACCGTGTCCATCCCTTTATGACCACAGTGTTCCCATCTTCTGATGGCTACTTCCAGCAGGATAACGTGCCATGTCATAAAGCTCGAATCATCTCAGACTGGTTTCTTGAACATGACAATGAGTTCACTGTACTCAAATGGCCTCCACAGTCACCAGATCTCAATCCAATAGAGCACCTTTGGGATGTGGTGGACCGGGAGATTCGCATCATGGATGTGCAGCCGACAAATCTGCAGCAACTGCCTGATGCTATCATGTCAATATGGACCAAACTCTCTGAGGAATGTTTCCAGTACCTTGTTGAATCTATGCTACGAAGGATTAAGGCAGTTCTGAAGGCAAAAGGGGGTCCAACCCGGTACTAGCAAGATGTACCTAATAAAGTGGCCAGTGAGTGTATATATATATATATATATATATATACAGTGCTGCTTGAAAGTTTGTGAACCCTCCAGACATGGTCACTGTTTTTGTAAAAAACATTAAAATAAGCTTATTACACATACATCCAAATCCCAATTTGTAAAGCACACCTTCCAAATAATGGACACACACACAAAAAGAGATATATTTTCATTATTTAATTCAAAAAAGGTAGTTTATTTCACAAAAACTGAAAATTTAACATGTGCAAAAGTATGTGAACCCTTGTATTAGTAACTTGTGGCTCCTCCTTTTGCAGCCATTACTTCAACCAAACGTCTTCTGTAACCACTAACCAGTCTCTCGCATCTGCTTATGGGGATTTTTGCCCACTCCTCCTTGCAGAACTCAGCCAGTTGAGAGAGGTTGGAGGGACATCTGGTATGTACCAACTTCTTCAGGTCTCGCCACAACATTTCAATTGGATTAAGATCCGGACTTTGACTGGGCCAATCCAGAGTACGAATCCTCTTTCTCTGAAGCCATTCCTTTGTAGTTTTGCTGGAATGCTTTGGGTAATTGTCTTGTTGCATAATCCATTTTCGTCCCAGCTTCAACTCCCTGATTGATGGCAGGAGATTCTGGTCAAGAATTTGTTGATATGCCGGAGAATTCATGGTTCCTTGGATAATATGGAGTCGTCCAGGTCCAGAAGCAGAAAAGCAGCCCCAGACCTTTACATTTCCACCACCATGCTTCACTGTTGGGAGGAGGTTCTTTACTTCATATGCAGTGTTGGCTTTTCTCCAAACATGTTGGTTTTGATTGTGACCAAATAATTCTATTTTGGACTCGTCTGTTCAGAGAATGGACTTCCAGAAGGTCTCTGGTTTGTCCAAGTGCTCTCTGGCAAAGTTGAAACGGGCAGCTTTGTTCTTTTTTGAGAGCAGAGGCTTCCTTCTAGCAACCCTCCCATGAATGTCATGGCTATTCAATTTTCGTCTGATTGTAGACGCATGCACATTTGTCCCAGATGCTACCAGAGAGGTCTGCAACTCTCTAGAGGTGATGTGTGGGTTGGCCTTTACCTGATTTATTATTTTTCTGGTGCTTCTGGGTGATAGTTTTGATGGGCGTCCACTTCTAGGCAGAGCTGCTGTCATGTTGAAGGCCCTCCATTTGTAAAGTATTTGTCTTACAGTGGATGGATGGAGCTGGAATCTTTTGGAGATGGTCTTATATCCCTCCCCAGACTGATGGGCTGTCACTACCCTCTTCTTCATGTCCTCGGATATCTCCTTTGCTCTCGGCATTGTTGATTTGTATGGGACCACAGTGGTTTGGTTGGTTTCCTCTCTCTTTTAATTAATGCAGGCCAAACCCTTTCCCAAGGATGTCTCATTTCATTGGTCTGCTTAAATGATTAATTAAGCACCCAAATGTGTTTCACTCGAGTCTGTTACCTGCTTGACTTAACCAATGCAGCTGGGGGTTCACTTACTTTTGCACATACACTAATTCCATGTTTCATGTAGTTTTTGGGCTACTTAAACAAGTCCCACTAAACAAGTACATGCAACTGATAAACATATATCTGACATTTCATACATAAAAACTGGTGATGATAGAATAAGAAAATCATGGTAAAACAACAGAAAAATCTAAACTGCTCAAGGTGTTCACATACTTTCAAGCAGCACTGTATATATATATATATATATATATATAAATCTCCCTCTCACCCTTTTTCGGGTGGTGTGTGTCTTCCTCAAGCTTGGATGCTCTACCGGAGGCCTGGGAGTTTGAGGGTTCTACACAGTATCTTAGCTGTCCCTAGGACTGCACCCTTCTGAACAGAGACCTCAGATGTTGTTCCTGGAATCTGCTGGAGCTACTCTCCCAGTTTGGGGGCCACAGCCCCTAATGCTCTTATTACCACTGGGACTACTGTGGATTTCATCTTCCACATCTGATCTAGTTCTTCCCTCAGCCCTTGGTATTTCTCTAGCTTCTCATGCTCTTTCTTTCCGATGTTGCGGTCGCTTGGGATTGCTACATTGATCACTACTGCTGTCTTCTGTTCTTTGTCGACCACTACAATGTCTGGTTGGTTAGCCAGCACCTGCTTGTCAGTCTGGAACTTGAAGTCCCACAGGATCTTCGCTCTGTCATTCTCAACCACCTTTGGCGGAGTCTCCCATTTGGACTTGGGGACTTCCAGTCTGTATTCAGTACAGATGTTCCTGTACACCAGGGGTGGCTACCCATGTGTCACGGAGAGCCATGTGTATGCAGGTTTTCATTCCAGCTGGACTCCACAACAGGTGATTTCACTGATTAGCAACCCTTCAACCAAAGAGGAAGAATGTATCAGTGAAATCACCTGGTGTGGAGTCCGGCTGGAATGAAAACCTGCATACACATGGCTCTCCGTGGCACATGGTTAGCCATCGCTGCTGTACACTATCCCAGCCATTTGGTTATGCCTTTCAGTATACACTTTCCCAGCTAGAATTTTACACCCTGCTATTAAGTGCTACTATGTGTGCTCAGATATGAGTGAGAGTAACATGAATAGAGTCATACCGGCTCGGACGTCGCCCAGGTCAACAAGGTCTGCGTCAGGTGTTGGGGAACCAGGGCAACCTGATGAGAAATGGGCTACTGGAACAAGATGTTCATGGACAAGGGTCGAGAACCTGGAATACACACATATATATGTGTATGTGTGTGTGTGTGTGTGTGTGTGTGTGTGTGTGTGTGTGTGTGTGTGTGTGTGTGTGTGTGTGTGTGTGTGTGTTTCATTATAATTAAATTGCAATTAATATATGATGGTATATGTGAATGCATACATATGTAGTATGTGTGTGTGTGTGTTTTGTTATATCGATCTACAGTGTCATAACTATCATAACATAGCCTATATCCCTCTAGTGTATTTTTGCATTTCCCTTTAAAAGTCAAACAATACTCTAAACAGAGACGGGTTTGCTCAGTCAAGTCATTTTAAATGTCCCAACAGGAAAAGTGTTTTTGGTTGCAAAAATGGTTAACAGTGCAAAAGCCAACTCAATGGTTGACAAAACAAAGATGCACTTACAAGAAATGGCAAAAGTTTGAAAATAGCTTGCTTCTCTTTGGGGATTAATGTTTGTCTATATTGTTTTATATGGCTTTGAACCCATGACAAATGCCCTTACATCCGAAATCTCACAACCAGAATACACCGGAAATAGCCTATCGATAGCATTGTAGAGTGGGGAAGGATTGCTTTTTGAAATAACATTGTTTTCCACGCTATTACCCTCCACCTCCAACCCAGTAGCACATAATGATAGACAATGTTTTGACTTGATGCATTCTCTGTGCAGCCACAGACTGTGCAGCATTGGTTATAAACTGAATTATGAGTAATATTCAGGCTGTGACTGGGTGCAGATGTTAGCTTGCCCTAGAACGTATAGTGTAGTAGAATGCACAATGCATGGCTTATGGGAAGTCTGAATTCATGGTTGTTGCTAGGGTAATAGTGTTATGGGTATACTGAGATTAGTTTATTGTCCATTTTACCCAAGGTAATTGGAATTTGTCTCTGTGCATATCTCCTCTGATACACACATACATGGCCTTCTCTCTTTACATATACATTTCTTCATGGTGGCCACAGTGCAGTGCAGCACCAGTGTCAGTTCTTGTGGGCATTGTGAATGTAATACCATGTGTGTTGAAGTCCTGTCTGTGGTTGTAAATAGTTGGAGTGCAACCATGGTTGATCTTACAGGCTCTCCATTTAAACTGTATCTACAGAAAAAATACAGTTTAAAAAAATACAGTGAAAACTTGCATCGTTTCCATTTCATTTTTAAGATCAGTGCACTCAGAGAAAGCATGTATGGAATAAAACTCCCCCATCAGATCTGGCCAATCTTCTGCATCCATGGTGTTCCCAAACTCTTAGTTTGGGCCCACAAAAAAATAAGAAGTATTTTAATCAATTATTTTGCTGAAAACCTTTATTTAAGACAACTGGAGAAAATAGCGAGGTGATTTCATACTTTGTTTTTCTTTTTACACGATATTGGATTTCCTTGAGAAGAGTGACAAAATCTTGAAATAAGGCAGATCCCCATTTATTTTACGATGATGGCGATAGATAAAAAAAAATCTAGGAACACGCTGAGTTACTGGTATTCTAAATTGAGATGATCTCAACCCATTGGCACTGGCTCTGTACAATATTACTCAAAACTGACGTTTCTTCTGTAGCTTGCTCTGCTCAGCGAACGGTCTCATCAGTGGCTTCTCCAGAGGACAGTGACCTTGAACCTCTGGTTATCTGCTAGTGTTAATAGAGATAGGCAATTAATCTTTGATTTCTCTTGCCTCAGCGCTTGGCATACAATGACTTTTGTCAGGTTTTAGAGATTTATAATAATTATACACCAGTGAAATGCCATTTCAGTCTCTTTATAAATGTTGCACCCAAATCGGCTCCGCGGTGAGCTGGCCCAGGAATAGTGGACCGATGCTCATCAATAGCAGGGTTGATATTGTGTTGAAGCGGAGGGAAGGACAAGGCTGCGGGCATGGACAGGAGGAGCAGGGAATTCTTCATGTTTTTTCATTCATTGGTTTAAGATAGTCTTGTCATGTGGGTTCACATACAGTTTTTTGTTCCAAAACAGGAGGAAGACAGTGAGGAGGAGCCCAAACTAAAGTACGAGAGGCTCTCCAACGGTGTGACGGAGATTCTCCAGAAAGATGCAGCCAGCTGTATGACCGTCCATGACAAGGTAAAGGTTATAATCCTCCTTAGCCCCCGTGGGCATTCAGTCTTGAGCGGACCCACTGTATTTCATATGGTTTTTGTGCACGTTTCAGAGATGTGCTATCCCAGGTCCGCTTTCGTCTCCTCTAGTCACTCTGGAAAGACAGGCCATTCTTTTCACACCTTGCCTGTATTTCTCTCAGGGAGGTACATCAGCAGGCACCAAAACGCCATTGTCTTTTCTTCTTTTTATTCCCAGTCTTCCATATTTTTCACTCCTGTCCTCTTATCAGTCGACTGTTGATATTTTTTAGAGGCGGGCGAGATGGTTAATGGTTGTGGCACTGGAGGTGCCTGTGCATGCTTGAGCAGAGCACGAGTCACACCTCGTTATGTCTCCTACCCTGATGTTTTATTAACCGCTATTGATTTTGGCTTATTTATTTTTACTTTGAGACATTTTACTCCTTTTTCTCCTTCACCCCTCCACGTACTTAGAGTTAAAAAGAAGCAACCGTGCTGCAGAGAGAGAGAGAGAGCCCTTGCTTTGCTAAAATCCTAAATTTGATCTGACCGTTTTTCTTCCTGGGACTTCCTGTGCGTGTGTGCCGTCTGCCGTCCAGCTACATATGTGATCACGCGCGTCCGTGCCATACCAAACTCCCAGGACCACGAATTCACCAGAAACCCATACTGCCTTATGTTGCTTCATATTTTAAGTGGCTGAATCGGAATTTCATTTGAACAATTCCATTCTGATAAATCCTTTTAAAAGTCGCTCCGCCTCGCAAGGTTGAGCCCTTTATTTATTTATTTTTTGTTATTTTATTTGGGGAGATTGCAGGGGCTCTGTCTGACATGCTCAGCTGTGCCTGTAAATATAAGCATTTCATTATAGACTGCACTGAAGCATGGTGGGCTCACCGCACATGCACATGCTGGCCTAGAAGGGAGGGGGATTAGGGGGAGGGACAGGGACAGGGGCCGGGTGGAAGAAAGAACAAACACTTAATCTAATGCCAAAAGCCTCCAGTTTCTATAATTTTTTTGTCCCAGTGGGGACACACACACACCACACACAAACACTGTCTTGCTGAGGCAAAAATCATGGAAAACCAGTTGCTGCTAAGTTTAAATAATGACTTTATGGTGGGAAAGGGAGGTGCTTTGGTTTCAAGTAGCATGCGAAGAAGCCTGATGTACAGTGCATTTATTATGTTTAAGCATTTTAATTTGAGAAAAAAAAAACCATTTCACACTGTCTGCTTTAATAAATAGGGCTTTTCCACCCCCTGTAATTTCACAGTTTTTGCCTCCAAGCCTGCTGAATTCCAGCTTTTACCCACCTCCCTCCAGTTCCAAGA
Source organism: Lampris incognitus (assembly GCF_029633865.1). NCBI lineage: Eukaryota > Metazoa > Chordata > Actinopteri > Lampriformes > Lampridae > Lampris > Lampris incognitus. Next base: position 26,626,611 of record NC_079229.1, read on the forward strand.
GATTTTTTTTTTCATTACCTGCAACAGTCTTCGTCAGCACTGGATTTTATTCTAAATCCTGAGTTGTTGTTTTGTTGTGGCCTTTGGATTAATTTACTTAATATTTGTCTTATTTTTAGTTTCTTGCCCTGGGCACTCATTTTGGAAAGGTCTTCCTCCTGGACATCCAAGGAAATGTAACTCAGAAGTTTGAAATTGTGAGTATTTGACCAGTTTTTTCAAGTTAATCAGGCACTGTGTGGCTAAATAAGTATTTGTGGGCCAAGCAGTACTACAAATTATGCTGTCATTCGTTTTTTTTATTGATTTTCTTTATTGTACTTGTTTGCGTTACACAACTACATTTTCTACCCACAAGATTGGAACAATTTTAGTTTTAGTTTTTAACCCTAGCCCACAATGCAAAACAGGAGCTTCATAATGGCCCCGTTGCATACATGAATGCTGGTGTATTCCTTATGTAAGCTATCTTTAGATACTCATGTCATACTTATATTGACTGTAATATACTTTTGTAACTTACCAGTGGAACAGTCTGTAGTTTAAACACAAATTTTGCAAATAACATTCCCCCTGCAAAAGGCCATTTATTTTCAATATATATGGCTGGGAGTTGCATGAATTGTCATCCACGGTCCCACCTCAGTCTCCTGTTTACTGTGACTGACTGTTACTTATGAGTGTAAGTGTTTCTTGTGTCTGCCAGAATACAGTATACTGTCAAATCATTACAAAAAAAGAAAAAAGAAGTGACAAAAGAAGAAAAAATGGATTTTTCAGATTGTCAAAAAACCTGATTGAAGTGGAATGCTGGAAAATAACATCTAACGGACCAAAAAAAATCAAAGCTTTTGCATTGGCCCGCTCTGCTTTACATCATTCCTCTCCTGCCCTCTGTATCTTATTCAGCTTGCTTTGTAATCAAGCTCTCCCACTAACACTGTGCAAAGTCAGTAAACACAACACAAATTTGACCGAGCGAAGACACTAATGTGTACATTTTCCACTCGGAGTTTTCTTTTGCATACCATGTAGTCTGCAAACACCTTGTAACAAGATAAATATTAAACCAGTATAAGCACAATATCAGTCAGCCACAAAGTAAGTTTACAATTTCGAAACACTTGTGTACTGGCTGTCAAGCTGAGTCGGCGCAAATCATGCAATAACTGTTCAATGTTATCCTGGTAAATTTGGATTAAGGCTTGATGTTTAGAAAAATCACCAGATTTTTCGTATTCCCAAGATGCCTTCGGAAAATGCTAAATTCGGTGTCATGCATCATGATGGGAATTTGCACCCTGCTAATTCACTAATTGGATGACCTGACTGAAGTGACACAGCTGTGGAAGGAAAATGGGTTTTAATCTAGAAAATGAAATAGAGGGCAGGATATTTCTACAGCGATTAAGGTGAAATAAATGTACTCATCCTCAAAGGGAAGTTTTGTGCAGCAGCAAATAAGCTTCATCCTCTGTAATCCTCACTGTACTGAGCGAGTGCAAGTCAGACTGATATCCAGGTGAAGCCCCATAAAGATGCATTGGGTGGGGGTGGGCAAATTTCCCTATTCAAACCCATATTTTAACATTATCCTAAAATTTATACAAATCTGACATTGACAGTGGTGCAAAATTACATTTTTTTCCACAAGCAGTCAAGCGTGCTGTGCTCCATTTGGTTATTCTATTTTTTTCTTTTGATAAGAAATACAATTTTTTTATGATTTTTTTTTTGTAGCTCAAAGGACCGGTTACAGTTTAATGTCCCAGTTATCCAAGTTATTACCTGAAAGAAACAGTTAAACTGCCTTTCATGAATATGGTGTCAGACTAAAAATATACAATATGGTTTCACAGGAAAATAATATGTGGAATTGCATGCCCTAAGAGCACATGTTATATATTATTGAAAAAAAAATCGAAAATTAGTGGTGGTAGTGACAAAATTATAATAATTCAACAGCGCGGTTTTCAGTCTACCATTTAGTTTTAGGTTTAGGTCTCAAGGTAACTGTGTAAGGATAGGTATTTAACAATATAGTGTAGTGTTGGGGTAAAGGTTAGCCTGCCCATGTTTTCCACAGTGCCTTACTGTAGCATAAGTGTGTACACTTCATGTCCCACCGAGGGGAATTTGAGCCCCAAACCCTCTGTGTTTGTGTCTTGCTCTACCCTTTGAGCCATGCAGGATAATGGTACATATTAGTGAGCACTACTTTTGCCTTTCACTTTATGGCATTTCACTATGATAAAATGTCATCTGGCCAGCCACCCGGTTATTTGCCTGCCACCAGAAATGATGTTATGATATCCTGTCTCCACAGAGTTCGGTGAAGATCAACCAGATCAGCTTGGATGAAAGTGGAGAGCATGTGGGCATCTGTTCGGAGGATGGAAAGGTGAGATCTCTCTGCACATTGGTGGCAGTTACTGATGCTTGGGCCTGCTGTAGAGTAGCAACAATCAGTATTTTTCATCTGCCACAATTCAGAATTCATCTTCCTGAGATTATTAGTCCAATAAAACTCATATTTTCAGTGCTAAAGGCTATGCTAATAATGTGGAACTTGGTGGGTTTCTGGTTATCCCCCTAGTGACTTCTAAAAGGGGATTTTTTTTATTTATTTTTTTGGATGCATGTCCTTCTAAGAAGATAAACTGGGGGTTTTATCTAACCCATATCGCTACATATAAATCCAAATTTCTTCACGATGCTTGGATTAATAAAAAGCTCATGGCCCATTTTGAAGAGTAAGGGAAGGATCGCACTCGTCTCCACCGAGCTGTCATTCAGTCATCAGATGTCAATGGATACCCTCTCCATGCTCTCCACCTTGCTGTTATCTTGTCTCATCATTACCACCATCCTTCATGGATTTTGCATTCACGATATGCTCTCTGATATCTACCCCAACCCTTTCCCTTACACTCTGGCGGCAAAAAAGCAAGATCTTGTCGCAGAAAAAGTGGAGCTGACAATTAAAATCGATGCCACAGCAATTGTTTGTCCTCAACCAATTCAGTTGACTGTTAATCCTTCGAGATCTAGCATAATCCTCAGTTGCTGATGCAGTTCAAAAAGGAGATTGCAGCAGAGCATGATGTTATTCCTTTTTTTGAAAAAAAAAATTATCTTCATTTTTTTTTTCCTTGGACGGAAGCTCACTGGCTGTTGTATGCTAGTTCAGGTGCATTAGAGTCTGCTGTATCCGACTGAGGTGGCAGTTAAATCAAAGATTAGGACCCTAGTTTTTAACCCCTGGAGGGTTCAAAGAATCAACCCGTCTACTAATTGGTGAGCCAGCAGAGACCTTGGGAGCCAATCAAAGTCTTTTCTGACCACATTTTCCCCTGCTGGCCTCCGACAGTTGCAGACACAGCAATTAAAGACGAAACGTTGAGTCTTCACCTGTGCTTGGCATTCTGTCTTTTCTATTTTTCAGGTTCAAGTATTTGGACTCTATACAAGAGAGGGCTTCCACGAGAACTTTGACTGTCCTGTCAAAGTAAGTTGATTTCTAACTTTTCTGTCAGGAAAAATAAGGCAAGTTTTGAAAATGTAACTCTCCCACCCATACAATGTCTTATGTGCTGCAAGCAGAAGAATTTGGCTGTAAAAAAAATAATCACATTCCAACCTGTGTGTGAAAGATTCGTGGTCAGTTATTCTTGTACTGTATTGTAGGTGGTGGCATTGCATCCTCAGTTTAGCAAATCCAACTACAAGCAGTTTGTCACCGGAGGCAACAAGGTAGGTTGAAAGACATTTTCATCAATGCCCATCCACTTGTTATGCACAGTGATTCACCATTTACGGGAAGTCCTGGCACCATAGATGATGGTGATTTTGTGCGGGTGAAACAGAAACCTGTGAACCTTCCTGCCTTGGCTTGGCTAAAGGCGGCACAAGGGCCTTTGTCTGGTGTGAAAGGCTCTTAGTTTTCCGTCTCCTCTCTGGAGTGCTCTCGGGGGAGAGCGGCCCATTTTCACAAAGTGCTGTTCCCTCAACAGTGTTTGAAAGGCAATGCTTCACAAGCACAGCAAATAGATGTCATTATCAGGTGGGTATATAGTCTTAGGATTTCCGAGCATACATGGTGGTCTCTTTCAGGAAAGTCTTTGCTTGCACATGGGAGGTTGACAGTGTTTCTAACAAGTTTTTGTGTTTTCGGTTTCAGAGTTAATTCCAAATGTGCTACACTGCCAAATATATTTATGCACACAGACTGGTGGCATAGTACCAATGTAAAAACATCAATAAAGTATGCCAAAATAACTACAACCCTGTTGAGGAAACGCTTTTGGTTTTTTTTTGTGAATCCCCATGGTTAGTGTTACTTTGCCATTTTCTTTGAATTGGCACTGATTTCTCCTTTCCGAGTGCTGAAGGCCTCCTCGAGGTGCCTGTGATGAAAATCAATAAGCCTCAACGGGAGCCACATTCTGTCAAAGGCAATTCAAGTCTGTCACCACAGCTCCATTGTCATATCATCTCACAGTGGAGGAAGCTATGTCATATTGACATAGCTGAATTAAACTGCTGAATTAAACAGAATATGGCGCTGCACTGCCTTACCTTCACTGCCTTAGTAGTAAAAGGTACATTGCTTTATTATACAGTGTATGAGTTTGAAAACCGAGGACACTAGAATGCACCTAATCGGTGTGAAAGGTTTTGTGCCATAGCATGTACAGAGCCCGAAAATAGCTTAAAGCTTTAAACTGCCACTGGGAAAGAAAGATCCATGGCCACTCAACAGCGCTTCATCGGAGAACAGAAACACAAAACTCAAATTACGCCCCTGTGTAAAGCCTACTGAGTTTGCACGGCTCTCTGAGGAGAAGAGCATTTATTGCTAGAAAGTAGATAGTAAATCAAAAGTACATGGCAGCTTGACATTCAGGCACCTATGTCTTTCATTTGGTGTACCCAGACTAATAACAATGATAATATAATAAATGGTCTGTATCTTAAAGATGCTATTATTATTGAAATTAGTGATAAAATGATTTATGAAAGGTGTGACTTTTCTAAATCTTTCTGTATGGTTTTTCAGACCATTGTGTAATTGCACATTAGGTTGACCAGGTGAATCTGAAAAATTACTTCTTCCATCACTGAATGATGCTAATGCGTTCTCATTGAAATGTAATCTAATGGCAGTGTGTCTTCATTGTCTTTGCCTAAATGCTGTGAAACGGAATAATTCCTCATATGAGGTACTTTTTTTTATTTCACCTCTTCATTAGCTGAGTGAATGAGAAAACTTCTGCACAATTTATGTATAAAACTATAACTAAAGACTGCCTACATTGCTTGCGGTCTTGTAACACTCATCTACTGCCCTCTAGGGCCTAAATGGTATACATGCACTGGAGACGTGCTCTTTCTGACACCAAGTCATTTTGATTCTTAGGTTGAGCATTAATAAAACATTTCTTGATCCCTTTCTTAAGCTTCTTCTCTATGAGAGAAACTGGTTAAACCGCTGGAAGACATCTGTTCTGCATGAGGGTGAGGGTACCATCACCAATATCCAGTGGCGAGCTAATCTCATTGCCTGGGCCAACAATGTGGTAAGACCACTGTGACAGTCAACCTTCATATAGACTTGTAAAAATCCTTGTTTTGTTAAAACATCATATTGAGCTTGGAGCACATGTCATTTTGCTGACAAAGGGTTATCGCTGACCTCTTCTAGGGAGTCAAAATCTATGACATCAGCACTAAGCAGAGGATCACCAATGTGCTGCGAGATAATGTTAGCCTAAGGCCTGACATGTACCCATGCAGCCTATGTTGGAAAGATAATGCCACTCTCGTTGTTGGATGGGGCGCCTCTATTAAGGTTTGTTTTTTTCCGATATAGGCAATATTAACTCTCATTTAACTCATCATTGAGACTACCAATTATATTAAAAATTACTCTGGAATTTTTTTTCTGTGTTTTTCTGTATATTTTTTTCTCCAGATATGTGCAGTGAAAGAGCGGAATCCCACTGAGATGAGAGACCTACCCAGCCGCTATGTGGAAATAGGTGAGTGGTAAATGCAATTGCACTCAAAATCACTCCCATCAGGCATAATGAGCGTACAGAAATTCATCTTGGTTACCTTGGTGCAAATGGTGCAGAGAGAACAGCGCCTTAAATATGCCACCATGTGAAAGCGCTGAAGAATGCGAGATATACTTCTCCTTCTATATACCTCTCTCTCTATTCATCACTGGATTGATTTGTTGTCACCCAGCCAACGGCATAATTGGAATGAATGTTACATATAGGGGGGCATATGTTATGACTCATTTGTCTCTTTGGTTCTTCTGCAAATAGTGTCTGCATTTGACACCGAGTTCTTCATCAGTGGCCTGGCGCCCCTGGCAGATCAGCTGGTCACCTTGTATTTCGTAAAGGAGAACGCGGAGCATATGGTAACGATTATTGTTTGCTACTGTGATGAGTTTTTACTCATTGTGTATGTTGTTGATGCTTTGTGTTTGACAGGTTCCTGTTGGAGCACTTATTCATCTTTTGTTTGTCCTTTGTCCAACTTCAGTGTTTGTTTTGGTTGTGTTTTGTCAGCATGATCGGCCTGATTCTGAGTCTCAGAAAATGGGCCTTCCAATTTCTTCCTTTTCTATTTCAATAAAATTAACTCTGTGTGTGTGTGTGTGTGTGTGTGTGTGTGTGTGTGTGACCAGGATGAGGAGTTCCGAGCACGGCCTCGTCTTGACATCATCCAGCCCCTACCAGAGAGCTGTGAAGAGATCTCCTCCGATGCGCTGACTGTGCGCAACTTTCAAGACAACGAGTGTCGAGACTACAGACTCGGTAAGGCCATTACTTCCCCCTGAAGCAAATGTCATGCATTCTTTACTTTGCTGTAATTTCATTATGTATCTACCATCAAATGTCAACTTCAATACAAAGTACCCAATATTAAGACAGAAATGCATTTTCATCAACAGAACATTCAGAGGGAGAATCCCTCTTCTACATTATCAGCCCAAAAGACATTGTAGTGGCCAAGGAGCGAGACCAGGATGACCATATTGACTGGCTGCTTGAAAAGAAGAAGTATGAGGTCAGCTTGGTTGAGCAGCGTTGACTCGTTTTAAAGGATAGAAAGAGTTTACCATCTCTTCTGTACACAATTTCTAAATTATTTCAACTTTCACAGGAGGCACTGATGGCTGCAGAGATCAGCTTCAAAAACATCAAGCGACACGAGGTGCAGAAGATTGGGATGGCTTATATCAATCACTTAGTGGAAAAAGGAGATTATGACACCGCTGCCAGGTACAGGGGACTCCCCATTATTTACACAGCTTTAAGCTCATCGATGGTGTCAGAGCTGCTTAGTGGTTAGCACTGTCACCTCACAGCAAGAGGGTCCTGGGTCTAACTCCTACGCGTCTGTGGGGAATTTTCATGTTCCTTTTTGTGTTTGCCTGGGCTACCTCCTGGTACTCCAGTTTCCTCCCACAGTCTAAAGACACACGTGAAGTCAATTGGAGTCTCCAAATAGCCCATAGGTGTGAATGGCGTGTGAGTGATTGTGTGCATGGATACTGTGATGGACTGGTGACTCCGGGGTGTCTCCCTGCCTTCCGCCCAGCCCCCCATGATCCTGAATTTAATTAAGCCAATATAGACAATAGTGGAAGCACGGTGGCGCAGTAGTTAGCATGGTCGCCTCACAGCAAGAAGGTCCTGGGTTCGAGCCCCGGGGTTATTCAACCTTGGGGGTTGTCCCAGGTTGTCCTCTGTGTGGAGTTTGCATGTTCTCCTCGTGTCTGCGTGGGTTTCCTCCGGGTGCTCCAGTTTCCTCCCATAGTCCAAAAACATGTAGGTCAGGTGAATCAGCTGTACTAAATTGTCATTAGGTGTGAATGTATGTGTGTGTGGGTGGGGGGGGGGGTGATGGACTGGCAGCCTGTCAAGGGTGTCTCTCCACCTGCCTCCCTATGACTGCTGATATAGGCTCCAGCATCCCGCAACCCCAATTGGGATCGGCGGCTTGGATAATGGATGGATGGATAGATAACTGTTGGATTGATGGATGAAAGTTTATCCATTAGTCAAGTTTGACAGTATGTGGAGTGTGATTTATTTATATATGGATTATTTGAACTGTTCTTAAGAGATATTACTTATCTTTATGTTTCGTGTTTCTAGTTAATCATTTATATTTTTATATATTCAAAGACACTAGAGGTTTTATAACTCCACAAGCTGGATAATCTTCACATTAACAAATGAACTGTAGTTTTGTTTGCTAAAAATATTCAAAATAGACTGTCTTCCGTTAGTCGGAAGGATTTATTTTATTTGTTTTTTTTTTTTTTCAAATTCAGGAAATGTCAAAAGGTTCTTGGTAAGAACATGGAATTATGGGAGAATGAGGTGTACAGGTTCAAGACCATTGGCCAGTTAAAGGTAGGTCAGGCTGCCTATGTTTTGAGGGGCCATATTTTAGCGAGACAAGTTACTGTACATTTATTGTACTTGGCTATTAAAATGACTTTATAAAACGGCAATATGACAGTCCCAGTGTGATGTGTTTTCTCCCACAGATCTTATACTCCCCCCCCCCCCCGTCTTCTTTTTGATGTCAGTCTCACATCATCATTGTGCTGGCTAGCTCACATTCTGCCCCGCTCTAATTCCAGGCCATCAGTCAGTACTTGCCCAGGGGGGACCTTCGTCTTAGGCCGGCAATCTATGAAATGATCTTGCATGAATTTCTCAAAACGGATTGTGAGGTACTTAGTCTTGACATTTGATGGCCTATCCAGTGTTAATCCACTGCTTGGTAAATGTCACTTGATGGTCTGCTCTGCTTTCTGTGCTCCCCTCAAAGGGTTTTGCCACACTGATCCGGGAATGGCCAGGAGAGCTGTATAATAACATGGCCATTGTTCAGGCAGTCACAGACCACCTCAAGAAGGACCCGACTAACAGCACGCTTCTCACTACTTTGGCTGAACTGTGAGTAACCCCAAAATAGTAGTGGACTTCTCTTAAAGTCATGGGACCTACTTGGATAAATAAACGACTCATTACTGAAAGGACTGAAAATTTTAGCAGATTTCGAAATTTTGAGTGTTAGTTTGTTGTTCACCCCTTATGCCATTTGCAGGTACACATATGACCAGCGGTATGACAGAGCGTTAGAAATCTATCTCAGACTGAGGCATAAAGATGTCTACCAACTGATCCACAAACACAACCTCTTCTCATCCATAGAGGACAAGATTGTGCTCCTGATGGACTTTGATAAAGAGGTGATGAAACAGCAAAATACTATAGACTTATAACAGGATATGACTGTTAACTATGAGCATTTCAAGGTCAAAGGCTAATACACTGAAGTCTTATGTTGTCTTTGTTATTATCAAATGAGCCATCTAAAGTTGTCATCCATACGATACGCATTGCATGTACAGTAGAGCTTTTGATATACTTTTTGCTAATGGTTCTCTCGTTGTGTTGCAGAAAGCTGTCGATATGCTCCTTGATAACGAAGACAAAATATCAGTATGTGTACCTTATTTCTCTTGATCTTTCAGCAAGGATTTAATGATTGATCGATTTTTATTTCAAACATGAAAAAAAAGAAAAAACCAATAATACACTATCCACTCATCCTATTTCTCTCCTCTGTGCTACAGACGGACAGAGTGGTGGAGGAGCTAGGGGACAGACCTGAGCTCTTGCATGTGGTGAGTTTAGGTCAAGATCAAGTTCATGTTCAAATCTTTACTGTCCTACCAGGGGATGTTGGGTTGGCAGACAGGTTTTCCACACAATACAAATATGTGTATCATTTGGAGGAACAGAGAAATAGCAGGCATGGAATGTGGGGCAGCAGCATCTCAGGGGCATCTTCGGATCTGCCCATGTGGGCTAGGGTTCAGTGCCCGGATGGGGTACATTGATGCACTGTGACACTTCCAGCCATCAATTCCAACCACTCCTTTTTTGAATCCTTTTCCCATAGTACCTTCATAAACTGTTCAAGCGGGACCATCATAAAGGCAAAAAGTACCATGAAAGACAGATCGGCCTCTATGCTGAGTATGATCGACCTAATCTCCTGCCTTTCCTCAGAGATAGTACCCACTGCCCACTTGAGAAGGTATGACATAGCTTGCATGCCACTGTAGCATGCATCACAACCAGGCCTATCCCACTTCCTATTTCAGTGTCTTTCTGTTGCTGTCTCTCTGCTTTTCTTGTTCAGGCTCTTGAGATATGTCAGCAGAGGAACTTTGTAGAGGAGACGGTCTTCCTGCTCAGTAAGTGTCAATTAATTTCTGTTTCCTTACTAAAAATGCTTTTGAAATGATAAAAAAGGAAACTGATTTAACATGTTGCTCCCAGGCAGGATGGGAAACTGCAGACGAGCTCTGCAGATGATCATGGAGGAGCTGGGGGATGTGGACAAGGCTATTGAGTTTGCAAAAGAGCAGGATGATGCTGAGCTCTGGGAGGATCTCATCTCTTACTCCATTGACAAGCCTCGTATGTCACTGTCTCCTATCGACAAATTTATTGTTATCCTCTGGACAGAATTTATTTGACTTTTCCTTTATCTGTTTTTCTTTTTAACCTCTGCCTTTTTTCTATATCCCTTATTCCTCTTGGTCTCTACCTCTCTAGCATTCATTACTGGACTCCTTAACAATATTGGGACACATGTGGATCCCATTCTGCTTATTCATCGTATAAAAGAGGGCATGGAAATACCAAACCTCAGAGATTCTCTTGTCAAAATCCTTCAGGACTACAATCTCCAGGTTAGAATATTGTTCTTTCTCTGAAATCCCTTGGATTACATCTAAAATCCCTAAAATTTACATGCAAAAATGGTCTTTTTGATGCTTTCCTCACTGGCAAATTTGAGATAATAGCTAATCCATGAATATCCAAATCATGAACACTTCTTTAGTTACTTGTTATATTAATTACTGTTGGATCAGACTTAGCCAGGAAAAAAATTATACACGTAAGGCCCACAGTATTTTACATCTTTGCCATAACAGCAAAATCTTAAAGAATGAATTAGGTAGTAGCAAGTTTGAAGAAGTGCAATTGTTGTGGCTAACAAGCAGGTATGGCAGACAGTGTTCATAGAAGATCTTTACAGATAATACAACATCAACTGCTAAAACTCTGGTTCAAATATGTTTTTTTATTCAGTGGTGGGTAAGATGCTGATACTACAACAGCAGTCGAACTCCGGTGCAATAACCAGTGTCATAGGTGTCAGGAAATGAAACATAAATGACAATTTTCAGGATTTAGCTTTTAGTAAATGGCAGTAAAATCAATGAAACACATAACGGTGCCAGCAGTGTCTGTGTTGTAACAGAGGAGAGATATGGGTCAGACCATGTTTTGCAAGCCATTCAGTCCAAGGTAATTTAAGATGGTTGAAAGTAATGTGCAAATTGTGAGAGAGGAGTTCTCAAAGATAGAGTTATTCCAAGAAGTTTGGAGTGATTATTGTCTCCTGCGTTACGAACATTTTCCTGCTCTGTTTTGCAAACACTATTAGTGATTTGAATACCAGCCAGATCAGATTAGACATAATTGATCCCAGGGAAAGTTGGTCATTGTAGCAACCGCATACAGATGAGCACAAACTAAGAAGAGGTCTTACTGTTCTGTTTCTACTTCAGTATGAGGTGAGGGTAAGGAGTTAAAGCACTTTCATTACTGATATATATCTAAGTACTCTAGTCACATATGCTTGGCAGGAATATTCTGGTATGCCGACTCAGGTCCACACTCTGCAGGAGGCAATTCCCAGTAAAACTTTAGATGGTCCCATGTCAGTTTCACCTAAAAGTTAATCTCCACCAGTGTTATATTACAGAGGTGGCTCCTGCAGGTTGGCCCTTTCACACTAATGGTCAATCGTCTATTCCGTTAGTTACTGTTATGATGTGAAAGATTAAATTGGAAATGATGTCTGGATGGGTGTCATCAGCTTTCACCTATTCACTTTATCTGGAGGTTTTCTGACAGCCCAAACGTTAAAAAGCTATTTAGATGCTAATCAGTTTGATTCAACCAATTGTTTTGGGGTGATGCTTTTGCAACTGTAAGAATGAGATGATTAAATATTAACATTGAATAGCTGGTCATAATGTCTATGTTCGTGTTTTGGGTCTTAATCCACTCAGATCAAAGGGATTGTCTTTCCTCTGAAATGTTTTCTCCCTTGTCTCTGATTCCTCTCAAGATTCTTTTGCGAGAGGGGTGCAAAAAGATCCTTGTGGCTGACTCACTATCTCTGCTTCAGAAGATGCACAGGACACAAATGAAAGGAGTCAGGGTAGATGGTGGGTGCATTTTAGTGTGAATATAGAAGCTATGGAGATCTATACATATATATATATATTTTATTTTGAACACATGAAAACATTTTTCTTTTTTTCCCCATCTTTTCAGAGGAGAACATCTGTGAATCGTGTCATGCTACAATATTGCCCTCAGGTGGGCTCTTTCTGGAGTTTTTCTATGTGCATGCTGTTATGCATTTGATATCTGTTTACAATGCTTATTATCCACCCGATCTTTACTCCTGTTCTTTAGACATGGCCAAGCCCTATAGTATGGTGGTATTTCACTGCAGACACATGTTTCACAAGGAGTGTTTGCCATCTGCAGGAGCGGTGAGTAATAGTATTGGCATTCTACGTATCTTTCACATTTGCCATCTCATTCTTTACGTATCATTGCTGTGATAGATACATCCTTCTAAAATGTCCAGTCAAATTTATGATGATTTGACGATGATAACAGTAAATTTGCTATACACTTAATGTAAACATCTAGCAATTTACATGCTGTAAGAATCTGACAAAAGTAGCCAACCCGTTCAAATGTAAACTAAAAGAAGGAAAATGAAAGTTTATTAAGTTGCATCTTAAGACATTTTAAGGAGCTCTTAAAGGCGATACTGATTCTGCTAGCCTAGACTCCTTGGATATATTGTTTCAGAGGTTAGAGGCTCTGATGGCAAAGAAATCCCCAAGTCATCTTTGTGCATAAAAGCTTGGACTTCAGAACTGCGACAAGGCCCCATTATTATTATTATTATTATTACTGATTGTTATATAAATCAGATAATCCATTGTGACAATTTTGTAACTTCAGTATCTATATCTTCTCAGATTCCAGGGGTGCAATTTTGTAATATCTGCAGTGCTAAGAGGAGAGGACCAGGAAGTGGAATCCTGGAGATGAAAAAGTAACAGGAGCTTTTGCTTACATTGTACTGCGATTGTTGTTGCTTTGTCTTACCGCCCTGACTGTCAGTCCTACGTATCATATTTGCCCTCTCACTGAACTGTACAGCAAAATGCAAAAACAATTATTTGGGATCTGGAATTGTATATTGATATCTAACAATTGTGTAATACAATATTTGTTCTTTTTGCTCGCTAGTAATTAAGTTAACTGTTGAAATAACTGCATGCTGAGAAATAAAATGCTGTCAAATAAAAGCAGACTGTTTCGTATCTGGTCAATATGGCTTGCCTGTAGCAACCCAGTTGATGTCAACACTGTTAGGTCCATCAATTAAAAATGTTATAAACTGAATTTATCAGTTTTTAATAAAGGAGATATCAATTTGACAAGCTGGGAGGGGATGTGTCAGTGCACAATTTAAGCGTACAAATGATGTGCGTGATTGTGTGTGTGTTGGGGGGGGACTGGCCATGGTAGAGATTTTATTCATCCTAATTTAAGATTACATGCAAAAGAGGACATAATGGTTGACATTTCCTCTCAGGAATGACGACAACCGTTAAAATCAACTTTCACTGGTTTTAACCTGATCTGGCATGTCGTGTTTAACTTACTTATCGTATTTACTTACTTGTGGTATTTTATTAAAGGCGCCCACAAATAAAATGTATTATTATTATTAATTTTTGTTGTGACGGGTGTGTGTCATAGCCTCGGGATATGCACTGAGTGGGCGGTATCTAATTGGATTTGGGTGTAAAAGAGCATTTGATTGGTTAGAGGGAAAAGCCCACCTTCATACACCTGCGCAGAGCGCAGTCTTTATTGCACAGATATAATGCGGGTGCATCCATCCATCCATTATCCTGCTCTCAGGGTCGCGAGGATGCTGGAGCCTATCCCAGCAGTCATTGGGCGGCGGGTGGGGAGACACCATGGACAGGCCGCCAGTTCATCACAGGGTCTACGAGTATAAACAAAACCATATTGAAAGCCTTTCCGAAGGGCTGTGATAATTGAGTACCTTGTGTGGCTTTCGCTCTCTCTCTCTCTATGTATGTATAAGCAGCTGACGAGTGCGCAACGCACGAAACAAGCTTGTACTGCTATGTATGTAAAGTCCCTCCCCCTACATCTATATTGATATTCCGCTCATTTTTTGAGCACTTTTATCAACACCATTGACGGTTTCCGAGGGAAAAAAAAGAAGAAAAAAAACAACCCGAAGGATAACAAATAAATTTGGCCGTATGCAAACTTGGGGATACTAAGGAGCCCCATTACAGATCCAAAAGTTGTAAAACGTCCTTTTCCGAGAATGTGAACTTAAAATGCAGCCAACCGCTGCGGAACCTTTCAACGCAAGTGCGCAAAAAATGCGCACAGCCACGGACGGAATACGATCACGGATACAAAAAAAAAACAAAAGCAAAAAAAAACTTTTTTTGTCGTAATATTAGCTCCATAAATATGTTTAAACTCTTTTCGCCTCTCTGTGTTCACATATCGACGGTCACGGGACGAATGTATCACACGGTCTAAAACGCACAGGTTTGATTTTGACTCCCTTTAGAACGGCACTGCGTCACTTCCGCCGTTTCCCTCCGGAAGTACAGTTAATTTTTATTCACAGGAAAGAAAAAAAAACAGCTGTTGTTGAAGAAGAGAACATCAAAGTGAGTTGCATTGATGGATGTCGCGACTTAATTGTTTCGCTGTTATCAAATTCGTGACGTCCGCCCACTAAAACGTTTGCTTAAACTAGCTGTTGTTTTGACTGACTTGAACAGCGAATCTCATTTCGCCTATCTGTTGCGAGTTGGCTGGGGCTAGCGTTAGCCCTCGTCACTGTTGACTTCTACGTTAGCGCATTAGCCACACTTCACATGCAAACTTATCATGTCTGACAATTCGTGAATGATTCTTCTTAGCTGTTGCTGATTAACGATAACTAGTGACCGCATTTACTTCCCGAGTGCTGTTGAATAATAAGGTCATTTTTAAAGGTGTAGCGTAAATGGAGCTTGCACATTTTGTGAGCAGCTAACTAGCCTTCCACTTATGATATCACTTGAATCATGTTTACGTCCGACGTTAGCAAACCCTATTGCATGTTAGGTAACATTTGATTGATGTTATGTACCTGGGTTGTACAAACACACATTGCTCATTTTTTGTGTGAGATCATTTGCAAGCAAGTTCTTAAACGAGTAACATCAGAACACAACATACTTTATAACACTGCTGGATGCAACAAAAATAATGAAATAGACAGTAATGTTGTATAGTAATTTCAGATACTTTTATGTATGCATTATCATGTCTTATGTTATATTTTACTAACTCTGTTGAACAGAATGCCTGCCCCAAAGAGAAGATTATCTTCTCATGATTCTCAAAGTAAGATGAGGAAGTTGGATGACGCTCGGGGAACTTCACCATCCAAAACTACACCAGCTACAGAAAAAAGGTCCCATGATACAGAAAACTCAGAAAGGACAGCATCTCACAGGACCAAGAAAAAATTATCTACTCTAGTACAAGAGGAAAATAAACCAGCTAAGCCTGGACACCATTCATCCAAACAGAATTCACCACACAGGGACTCCAGCAAAACCATGTCTGACCCACCTGTCAAAAAATCCAAGCTCTTGAAATCCACAAGTGCCTCCAGTGGAGCAGCTTCTTCGAACAAAGCTGACTCCAATCCTTCCCTGAAGAGACCAGCCAGCCTTTCCAAAACAGCTTCCACAGAGTCTGATGATGAGTTAAGTAGTGATGGTAGCAGGATTGACCTTTTTAAAAGAAGGGATGATTTAGACAAGGCTCGGTGCATCAGAAAATATTCCAACCGTGTAAAAGCCAAACGCAAGGCTGTAGAGTTGGTGTGTGACCCACAGGAAACCATCCAAGCATCGTTAGCCTCACCTACAGACCCCATACAAATGGACCACAATTATGGTAGAAGCTCAACTTCTCCAGTTACTAAAAGTGAGGATGACACTGAGGAGTTAAGACGGTCCCTCACTGAACCAGGTAGCCAAAAATATCTAGATAATGCAACATTAGAATCATTTAAAGAAAATTTGGACTCTATATCACAAGGTGTAAAGGATGTTATAAAATTAGATTATAAAGCTGAAGATAAAGATAACGGTGCATTTGAAAAATCCAGTACTGAGCCAGATAGACAAAACTATGTAAATAATGAAATCCCAGCATCAGTAAAGCAAACTTTAGACTCTGACTATGGAAATGAGAAGCCGGACTTCAAATCTGAGGAAAATGAAAGAAAGAGCGTCACAGATTCTGTTGCTGAGTCAGAGAGCCAAAAGCCTGTAAATAACGAAACACTAACATTGTCAACAGAGACATTTCATTGTGTCACTGGGAATGTGACACCAGTTTGTGAAGGTGAAGATCAAGGTAATGAAAAGATGGGAACGTTACTGTCACCCACTGAACCAGAAGGCACTACAGATCTGGGCTTGGAAGTTCGAGCCGAGGTGACTCCATATCCATTCCTTGAACAGTTAAAGCCAGATATAAATCTTGAAAACAAGATGGATGAGCGTGAAAGACCTGGGGTCATTGAGTCACCCGTTGCCCCAAAGGGCCAAAGTGATGCAACTACAGAACATCAAGCTGTGTCAAATGAAACAAAACCTGCACTAGATCAGATGTTGCCAGGTAGTAAGACAGAGCATCAGACTGAGGAAAATCTAATGACAGAAGAGATTGTGATTGATCCACTGAATCAAACAGAATTCCATGTAAAAACTGAAGTTACAACTGAGGATGCCTTGAAATCCAAACAAGTCAAGCATGACCAAGTTAACCAGAAAGGACCAGATACATTTTCCAACTTGTGTGATGGACTGAACATAGCAGTTTGCAAGTCAGAAATTAACATTGCGGAGAGCGAAAGGATTAAAATCAAATCAGCATCCACTCAGTCTGATCCTGGCCTGGGGTTTTCAGGTGAGGTACAACAGAGCCAAGCCACACAAGACGTGATAGATAAAACAATCACCAGATGTCCCTCAGAAGAGTATGAGGCTTGTGAGAAAGAAAATGAGAAAAAGGGGATCATTGAATATGTCACTATTACAGAAGATCAGCGAGACATAGATATGCAGACCAATACAATATCAGAGGAGATATCTAAACAAACACCAAATGAAGATGGACAAAATCAACAAATGCAGGAAATTAAAGAGCACACTACTGATATATCTGTTGGAGTTCAAAAGGACCTATTGGCTGTGAACCTTGACAGTAAGGAAAATGAAGACGGGGCAGTCCTGTCATATGTCGCTTCCCCAGAGTGTCAACCAGAAATGGATATGCACACCAAAACAATATCGGAGGATACATCTAGCGGAACACCTAAAGTTGAAGGAAAAAGTCAGCAGAACCAGGAAGTTAATGAAGACACTACAGACATATATGTCAAACTCCGTAAAGATCAATTGATTGTAAACTCTGATAGTAAAGAAAATGAAGTTAGTGCCATCTTCTCATGTGTCACTATCCCAGAGGTTCAACCAGACATGGATATGCAGATCAAAAAAATATCAGAGATGTGTGATCAAGCACCTGAAGATGAATTACAAAGTCAGCAGGACCAGGAGGTTAAAGAACACACTATAGACATGTCTGTTGAAGTTCAAAAAGTTCAATTGATTGTGAGCCCTGAAAGCAAGGAAAATGAAGACAAGGCTGTCCTGTCATGTGCCGCTGCCCCAGAGGGCCAACCAGGCATGGATTTGCAGACCAAAACAATATCAGAGGAGACATCTAGCACAACACCTAAAGATGATGGGAAAAATCAGCAGAGCCAGGAAGTTAATGAAGAAACTACAGACCTATATGTCAAACTCCATAAAGATCAATTGATTGTAAACTCTGATAGTAAAGAAAATGAAGTTAGTGCCATCTTCTCATGTGTCACTATCCCAGAGGTTCAACCGGACATGGATATGCAGACCAAAAAAATATCAGTGATGTCTGATCAAGCACCTAAAGATGAGTTACAAAGTCACCAGGACCAGGAGGTTAAAGAACACATGTCTGTTGAAGTTCAAAAAGTTCAATTGATTGTGAACCCTGAAAGTAAGGAAAAAGAAGACAAGGCTGTCCTGTCATGTGTCGCTGTCCCAGAGGGTCAACCCGACATGGATATGCAGACCAAAACAATATCAGAGGAGATGCCTGGTCAAGCGCCTAAAGAAGATGGACAAAATCGGCAGATTCAGGAGATTAAAGAACACATTACAGACATATCTGATGAAGTTCAAAAAGACCACTTGACTGTGAACCCTGAAAGTAAGGAAAATAAAGACAAGGCTGTCCTGTCATGTGTCGCTGTCCTTGCGGGTCAATCAGGTATGTTTATGCAGACCAAAACTGTATCAAATGAGATAGCCGACCAAGCACCTAATAATGATGATGGACAAAATCAACAGAGCCAGGAGATTAAAGAACACAGTACAGTCTTGTCTGTTGAAGTTCAAAAAGATCTATTGATTGTGAACTCTGAAATTAATGAAAATGAAGATGGGACTGTCATGTCATGTGTTACTGTTCCAGAGAGTCAGATGGAGAATGAAATGCAAGCTACAACAAAATCAGAAGAGGTGCCTAACCAAATGCCTACAGAGAAACTACAAAGCCAAGGGAATGAGGAAGCTGAGGAAGACACTATGGGCATAATCGAAGAAGTTCATGAAGGTCTTGTAATTGCCAGTTCTGAAGTTAAAGGGAATGAAAATATTGTTGTGACTGAGGCTAGCAGTATCCCAGATGCTGAAGAGGATG
Organism: Lampris incognitus; assembly: GCF_029633865.1. NCBI lineage: Eukaryota > Metazoa > Chordata > Actinopteri > Lampriformes > Lampridae > Lampris > Lampris incognitus. The sequence goes on from NC_079229.1 coordinate 26,645,699, forward strand.
TCAGTGTAATAAGTGAATCAATAGAGGTAAAGGCCATTTCTGCTCCTCTACAGGAAAAGGGGGTGGGGGTCAAAGATGATGCCACATTCATCTCTGTCAATGAGGTTAACAAAAGAGACAGTAATATGGAAGGGCAAGGAGATGGAAACGCCGGAAATGAAGTCATAGTTTTTGTTTGTGGCCAACAAGAAGACAATGAAATTGTAGTCCAAGCATCAACTGCAGAGACACCAGACTCCATTTCAGAGCAGATCCAAACAGTTAGTCAGTCTGAAGGTGAGTTACATATAGGGCAGATAGTGTATGAGGCGATCAGTAGCCCAGAAAGTTGTACAGATGTCGATGTTCATGCGGCATCAGAGGAGAAGCAGGACTGTGTTTCCTCTCTAGATGTTCAGAGCCAAGAAATCCAGGAAGTAAGAGAAGATTTACCAGCCATCTCTACCACGGAGTTAAACACGGACATTCATAAACCACAAGAGAAGTGTGACGAAAACAGTGTTAAGAGGCATGTTTGTGTCCCAGACAGCCAGGCAGACATGGAAATGGAAATGCAAGCCATTGTTGTTGAAGAGAGTTGTTTCTCGGCACAGATGGAGCAGAATGTTGGGGCTGTGGAGGTGAAACCAACCCCATCCATCAGCTCCAGTGATGACATTAGCATGCAAGATAGCCAGAAGTCAGAAGACATGGGAGAAAAAAGTGAAGGAAACAGAAGTCCAGACTCCATTAATGCCTCAAATTGCTCTAAACAGGTGCAGGAGGAGAGGCAACTTCAGGAGGTCATAAATGTCATGACAACCTCAGATACCATCGATGATGCCATGCCAGATAGTACATCTCAGCATGTTGTGTTCTTGGAGTCAGTCAGCTTCCCAGAGAGTGAAATGCACATTGACATTGTGACTCAAGCAGCAGCAGAATCTGGGTTGCCAACTTCCTTTTCAGAACAGATGAATCCAGACAGTACACTGGAGGGGGAGAATGAGGAAAGTGAAAGGATAATGAATGAATATGGAAACCATGACAGCCTCTCTACCTCTTGTGAGGTAGATGTACAACTGTGTCAAGTGACTGGTGAGGTGAAAGAGGCTACAGCGACTAATACAAGTGAGGAATTTAGAGAAAACCTGGAGATCAAATTTGGGGCAGATACAGATTCCCCTCCCCTTTTTGAGACCTCTCAGGTTGTTCAAAATCCTGATCATTGCAAGGAACCATCACATGACCCAAAAGATGTCAGTGGCACAGAAATTGAAATGGCAAACTCTCATGTCTGTGAATCAATTGAGGCCCTAAAGGATGACAGTGGTGTTATAGCAACAGAGAATGTTGAGGGCAACATGGATCTACAAGAAGTGCACATTCTTGAAGACGTGATTGGCCATGAGGTTGTCGTTGTGATGGTGAGTGAAAACGAGGAAGAGGTTTCTGCTAATGTTGAAACTATAGAACAGTCCCAGGAAATGCTAGAAGTGGTCCCAGTTAAAGAGGCAGAGGAAAAGGCTGTTGAAGAGAGTAATAGCGACAGTACCCTGGAGAGTGAGCCCAGCTCAAAGCCAAGTAGCATGCCTAGTCAGTCTAAAGAAGATAAAGAAAAAGTTGCTGCAGAAAAACCCAGAAAACAAGAGATGAACACACAGGCCAGAACCAAAGCCCGACTTGCAGCTTTGGCTGAGCAAAAAGCCGCAGCCTCTAAGAGAACAGCTAACAAACAGCAGCTAAACCTCTTGGCCCTGTGTGAGGAAATTGCAGAGGACATCGCTACAGACAGCATGCTGTTGAAGAGAATTGAGGAAGAAAAACAAGCTGCAGCAACAAAGAGTGACGCTGGTAAGAATGAATGCCAGCCTGTTAACACACAGGATGCAGACCCTGTGAATGTTCCAACTCCAGCAGGACCTGAGGCATCCTCTTCATCAGCACCCCTTACTGGTGAGTCATCTGCACCAAAAATACCAATGACTGATTTTGCTGAACCCAAGACCTCTCCAGAACCTATGTCCACTCCAGAACCTCCCAAGAGACGTTTCTTTGTCAGCCAGATCACAGTGCCGCTGAAAGCCCATGAGAAGAAGAAGCTGACTCGATATCAGAGATTGAGGCAGGTGGAGCTCCAGAGGGAGAAAATGTCATGGACACGTGTGAAAAAACTTAAGTCTGACCAAGCAAATCAAGTGATGTTTTCCGATATTGATTTTAAATATCCCCTGTCGGTGTCCTCTCCACTTACACCTGCTGCTGTGGCCACACCCCCTCCTCTTGTAGCTACTCCATCCAAATCAGTTGTCCCAAGTCCAGCCCCTGCCAGCAAAGCTGTAATACCCAAGACAGAGCCCTCTAAGGCTTTGAAATCCAAGGCTGAGCCCATGAAGGATGAAACTCCTAAAACTGAAGCTCCTAAGGCTGAAGCTGCTAAAGTAACCACCACTCAGGGGCCCACCCCAAAAGTGACCAGATCAGCAGCCAAGAAGAGCCTCCCTGCAGTACCCCCACCTATGCCCAATGGGGTAAATACTCAGAAACCAAAGCCTGTGATGGAGTACAAGCCGTACAGGCCCAGGCCCAAGTATTCCCCTGATGACTTTGAGCTAGATGATGACCCACCACCAGTAATTAAGGCAAAGCCCATGCCTCAGGTACGGCCTCCACAGGTGACAGGAGCCAACCCTCTGTCAAAATCCACAGCTAATTCTAAATCCATGCCCCAGTCAAAACCTGCAGTTCTGGCACAACTCAACCAGACAAAACCCAAAGTTCAGAAAATGCCTCTTGGACAAGCCTTGGGTCAGTTAAAGACCACTGTTCTGCCAACAGGCCAGCCAAAGTCTGTTGTTTCCACCATCCTGCGGTCAAAGCCTGCTGTCACCACCACCCCCCAGTCCAAGGCCTCTGCTCCTATTACAGCTCAGTCAAAGTCTGTCGTTGCAGCCAAAGCCCAGGCAAAGCCTCTTGTCTCAAACACACCCCCGTCAAAGTCTGCTGTTCCAGCTTCGGGTCAGTCACAACCCAGTGGCCCCAGTTCTCCTGCCCCCCAATCAAAGCCTGCTGTTGCAGTTGCAGTTGCACAGCTCAAGCCTGGCACCCTAGCAACACCTGAGCTGAAATCCACGGTAGCCACTACAGCGGAAACAAAGTCTGCTGTTCTAAAGGCAGATGTGCCTTTGATGCCCCCAACAAACCAGCAACCCCTTGAGTCGAAAAATGGCAAATGCGAGGTAACTCCTATTTTATCATAATCTGACATAAACAATATTGATAACCTAAGATGTGAGAGAAAATTAATCTTCACTCTGTCTCCTCTTTTTTCCTTTACTAAGGTCTCCACAGATCTAGCTTTGTGTCCCCCAGCGTCCTCCCCTCCCTCCCAGGAGTGCCTGAGAGATTCTGATGACACACAGCAGGTGGAAAAAAAGCCTGCAGGTATGAATAACTGACAGCATTTCTGTAGCGCTTTTCTAGTCCTCAAAGTGCCTTTCAACAAAATGACTGCATCACATTACAGCATGGGTGGGACTTGAACCTCAGGATTAGGGGTTTGATTCCCAATTGGGACAGATATGAGTGCAGACATGAGTCACTGTTAGCAGACATTTTGCGATCCCCAAAAAGAAAAAAGGACTTCTCTTTAAAAAATAATGCACACTCTTCCTCCCTTCAGTGTCTCTGGCTTATGTCTTACTTGTCTCGTAGCCTCAAAACATTGAAAGATGGCGTTAGGGATTCAAGGAAAGTGAACTGCACCTCAGGTTGCTAAAACTCCAAAATCTCCAGAAAAAAAACCCAAAAACGACTTATCCTTAGTGTCGTCAGTGTTAGCTAGGGGCATAATTTTACATATAATATAGAGCAAAAACAGGTTCACTATTCAGATTTTTACTGCTAACCCTAAGGCTAATTTTTCTTGTTGAAACAAGCAGTAACCACCCAGACGTTTAGCTGAGGTTTACTCAAATTAAATTTCACTGCCTTGTCAAAAATTTACGAAATGGTCACATGACACTCCAATGAAATTGCCCTCAGGGTTGAATTAACATTAATGTTATGATGCTGTTATGGTACTTTTAGGAATGTGCTGTAAACTGGAGCTCAGATTAAGAGATGTCATGGTTTATCACAGTTTAATAACCAAATCCCCAATATACCATACACTGCAAAACCTACTGGTGTATGAAAATCTTTCTTTACTCTTTTTCTCAGTTGCTGTAATCGAACCTGTGTCTTCAGAGAATATGATTGAGACAGCTGCAAGGGCTGTAGGAGAGCTTTCTGAACAGTAAGAACTGACTCTGAAGTAATTTGACTTGCCCAGGTATTTAGCAGTTGAAATTGTTGCTAATATAAGTGTTTTTGTATATTAGTGGACGACAAAGTAATCGGACCCCCCTCTCAGATGCCTGTTTGCCAAAAGAAGTCAAGAAACTAAAGGTGGCTGACAAAGATGGCAACCAAACTATCATTGTGAGTCATTCTTTCTTATCTTCCTTGTTATGATTGTGTGTTTGTAAATAATGCTGTACATGGCTGTCTCATGGATTATGAGGATTTTTTTGGTGGATCTAAAGTGCTTTTTGCAAAAAACTTGTATTTATGGGAATCTTACATAATTAGCCTTCCCACAAGTGATGCGCGGGTCAGGGTTTTTTAATACTCGCACCCCCCCCCCCGGCTCGTTATGAGAGCCAATCGGCACCACCCAGCCCGTTAAAATATGCGTTAATTAACCACCCGACCCAACCCGCAAACCTCCAGATTTAGCCTAGGCTACAGCAAAGTGAACAGTGTTTCATTTTTGGGCTGTTTGCACAGAATAATACACTTTATTGCAAGGTATAGCCTATTGTATATTAGCCTAATAGCATCTGGGTCTAGGCTACTAAATAAAGCTATGGATACCAGTGAGGAAAAAACTCGTAGGTGACGCCTCAACACTCTAAAACACGTGTATGGACCAAAATCACAGTTGCTAATTGATAATAAAGCTGCTTGTGTGTGTGCGCGTGCGCATGTGTGTGTGTGTGTGTGTGTGTGTGTGGGAGAGAGAGAGAGAGAGAGTGACAGAAAGAGGAGAAGAGAAGGTGGACTAGTAGCGCAGCCTAGCCTATTGGACGCAGTGTTTCTGTAAGTTATTCATAACTTAATCGGACTGCTGCTTTGTCCCTTTTTGACTTGCCCGCCCAAACCCGTGATATTGTCTATAGTAAGCTTACTCGAACCCACCTGACCCGCGGGTTATGGGTTACATCGCTGCACATAGTGCATCGCTATTCCCCACACAGGCACAGAAAGACACACACACGCACACACACATTGGTTGCTAAAAATTGGCTGTCACATAGGAGCACTTTTAGCAGATTAGCCTAAAATTAGCTTTTTAGTCATCTATGGTATTTATGGCTCAAAACTTGGAAATGTAGTGTTCATTTGTGAAGATTATCTCAGAACAAAACGCTCCAATCTTTTAAGCCTGTGTTGACCACAGACCTCATTTCAGGTACTTCACAAAGACGTCATTCATTTTTACTAGAGAGACAGAGATTAAGTGCCCATAGCAGCACTAACTTTCCCAAAAGAGAAAACAAACAAACAAAAAGCACACCAAAAAAAAAAATCTTCATTCATGTACCACTCTCTAATACAAGGGATACTACCATCAAATATTTTGGCACATCAAGTAAGTTGGTAACCCATCCATTGTTTGTGAACCCATTATCTTGTAGGATGCAGGGCAGAAGCACTTTGGAGCGGTTGCCTGTAGTGTGTGCGGGATGCTCTATTCGGCTGCCAACCCCGAGGATGAATCTCAGCATTTACTCTTCCATAACCAGTTCATCAGTGCTGTCAAATATGTGGTGAGAGGCAGAATTCGTCACATCGTCATTACATGCTTTGCCCACTGTCTCAATTCAGACTTGGTCCACTCTGACACACCATTGCCTTTCTGGGCTTTTGCAGATGCATTGTGAACTATGGCCCTCAAAATACAAACCATTAAAATCCCTTGATGGCAGTTAGGAGAGCAAGAGGGGAAGCACAAGTCAATATTCATAGGATGTTCGTACTGTTTATACACTGTGTGATCATTACAAAAGGCCAACACTATTTTCCCCGCTAAAGGTTGAAGCATTGGTTGCCCTTAAGCGCAGTGTAAAGGTCCTCAATCAAGCCTGTAATCTGGTTACTGTGACTATAAAATACTGTGACTTTTTCCTCTGCCCTGTGCATACTGTACAGAAAAGACATTATTTCTTTTTAGTTCCCTTGCCTACATCACTGAGATTTCCCACTTTTTTTAACTTTGGGATTTATAAGCAGCCTATCAAATCTAATATTTTGTATTACTTGGCTAATAAAACAGATTTTGATTCTAATGTTGATCATCAATTCTTTTTTCAGGGATGGAAGAAGGAGAGGATACTTGGGGAGTATCCTGACGGCAAGATCATTCTTGTTTTACCAGATGATCCCAAGTATGCACTCAAGAAGGTAGGCACTCAAGAAGCTAGCCTATCTGCTAGATCTGCAGGATCCATGGAGGTATCCTTGCTAAGACAAATTTAAATGCAGTTTGATGTAAAAAGGATAGATATATATATAATTCTCGCTGTACTTTATTTAAACAAAAGTTCTCATAATGTACATTTCTTGCAATGACAACATTTTAGCATTGTTTGCGAGTGCTAAATAAGGAGGTTTCTTAAAGACATTAAGACATTTCTAAGTTGAACCTAGCCACTATTTTGCTAAAGTTTTGGAGAGATCACAGATTGAAAGTTCTCATTTTTTACTGCTGTGTATATGTATAAAGTAGACCATATCTAGAGGAAAATTCAGAGGAGTGTGATCGTGTTTTGTTTTTTATTCAATGTAAGAATATCCTGATTAACCATATACTGATTAAATAACATTTTTAGAACTGTTGGTGAGTGTTTACAACAATTATCCATCTTTCCCTCCTTGAAAACTAAATTCTGGCACTGAAAAGGTCTCATTAACAGAGAAGAAACTGTTAAAGAAATCTCACAAACCCATTAACTTGTACTTAATGTGTAGGCTGCTAATTAGAATGCTTTGGTTGTTTAATGTTGGATGGCTACCAAAATAAATCATCCACAATAATAAGTATTCTCCATTACAGTCTGTATCACATACCTGCTGTACTCATTCCACAGCCTAATACAGTCGATAATAATGCTCTTAACTGCTTTTGCAGTAAATAGGGTAGAATGAATTACAAAATTAATCGATTGTTGAGAGCACAAGGTTATAGATCATGTTTATATCCCAAATTAAATGTGTATCAACACAAATACTTTACTGTTGACAAGCCTTTTTGTATTACTTTTGAACATTCTACTGAAAGTTAGGGTGAGATTGATAATATGATTTGGTAATCTACATAATTTGCTCAAATCTATAGACTTTTATGTCCCAGTCAGGTTTTTTTTTTTTTTCATTTCTATTTGTAACCCTTCAGGGAGATCAAGAATTTAACTGCTAAACATCATCCCTGGAGTTAATTGTAATTCGGTGACCTGCTCAAATACATATCAGTAAGCTGGATGCTTGCTGAGACGAGGCTTAAACCTGGGTCATCTGGTTTAAAGTATGGTTTCTTCAACCATCATGCTGTCTTGGAAAGCCCAGCTTGATTCATATTTGCTGTAGTTTTCTCACTCTGCAGTTCCTGTTTATCTCTCAGGTCGAGGAGATCAGGGAGATGGTTGACAATGACCTGGGCTTCCAGCAGGTAGAAACCAAGTGCCCCTCCCAGACCAAGACCTTCCTCTTCATCTCTAGTGACAAGAAAGTGGCTGGATGCCTTATCGCGGAGCACATTCAAGAGGTGAGAGAGGCTATGTCATTGATGATGAAGCTAGCCTGTTTTGGGGCATGCGTGTGCATATATGTGAGCACAATTATATGCCTGTGGTGTTGAGGCATATACTACATGGCCAAAAGTATGTGGACACCCGAACATCACACCCATATGTGCTTATTGAATATCTCATTCCAAAATCATGGGCATTAATATGGAGTTGGTCCCATGGTCCAATCTTTGCTGCTATAACAGCCTCCACTCTTCTGGGAAGGCTTTCCACTAGATTTTGGAAGATGGCTGTGGGGATTCAGTCCCCATTCAGCCACAAGAGCATTTAGGTTGGGCAATGCTGTTGGGGAGAAGGCCTGGCTCGCAGTTGGTATTCCAATTCATCCCAAAGGTGTTGGATGAGGTTAAGGTCAGGGTTCTGTGCAGGCCAGCCAAGTTCGATCACATCAGATTTGGTAAACCAGGTCTTTATGGACCTCACTTTGTGCACGAAGGCATTGTCATGCTGAAACAGGAAAGGGCCTTCCCCAAACTGTTGCCACAAAGTTAGAAGCACACAATTCTCTAGAATGTCATTGTATGCTGTAGCATTGTTTTCTCTTCATTGGAACTAAGGGGCCTTGCCCAAACCATAAAAAAAAAAAAACAGCCCCAGACCATTATTCCTCCTCTTTCAAACTTTACAGTTGGCACTCTGCATTCGGGCAGGTAGCGTTCTCCTGGCATCTACCAAACCCAGATTGGTCCGTCAGACTGCCAGATAGTGAAGCGTGGTTCATCACTCCAGAGAACGCATTTCAGCTGCTCACGAGTCCAATGGCAGTGTGATTTACAGCACTCCATCCCACGCTTGGTATTGGGCATAGTGATATTAGGCTTGTATGCAGCTTCTCAACTTCAGAAACCCATATCATAAAACTCCTGATGAACAGTCTGTGTGGATGTTGCTTGCAGAGGCAGGCTGGAACTCTACTGAGTGTTGCAGCTGAGGACAGATGATTTTTACGTGCTATGTGCTTCAGCACTCAGCAGTCCTGTTCTGTGAATTTGTGTGTTCTACCGCTTGATGGCTGAGCTGTTGTTGCTCCGAGACGTTTCCACTTCACAATAGCAGCACTTAAAGTTCACCAGGGCAGACCTAGCAGGGCAGAAATTGGATGAACTGAATTATTGGAAAGGTGGCATCCTATGACAGTGCCACATTGAAAGTCACTGAGATCTTTCTAACAGCCTGTTCTACTGCCAATTTTTGATTATGGAGAGTGCATGGTTGCTTGATTTTATACAATGTTAGTAATGGGTGTGGCTGAAATAGCCAAACCCACTAATTAGAATGGGAGTCCACATACTTTTGTTCATGTAGTGTATCTAGTAATTTACTTGCTCAATACGGTCACCCTCTCACACAGACTCTGAAGCATTTCTGTATATGTCCTTGTCATTAGGGGTACAGGGTGATCGAAGAAACCCTCCTAGAGGGTTCGGAGGGTGAGAAGGTCATGTTTGAACGGCAGAGAGCCTGGTGCTGTTCCACCACCCCAGAACCCGCCCTCTGTGGCATTAGCCGTATCTGGGTCTTCAGCATGATGAGACGCCAGGGCATCGCCTCACGCATGGTGGAGTGCCTCAGGTTAGTAATGCCTCCAAACAGCCAATATGTGTCTCTGACTCATGGTTGCTCACCCAAATTAAGTTGAAATAAAACAGTTGAGCAACTCCAACATTTACTTCTTTGTTTTCTGTGCAGAAACAACTTCATATATGGTTCATACCTGAGCAAGGATGAGATTGCTTTCTCCGACCCCACCCCTGACGGGAAGCTTTTTGCCACGAGTTACTTTGGCACATCACAGTTTTTGGTTTATAACTTCATAAGCAGAACACACTCAGCTCAAGGCAAAGTTGACGAAGTGTAACAGCCTTGGAGAAAGGTAACAGTAATGGATTGGGATTTGCTGGGGATTCAAATGAGGCACTCATAGACCAATGGGGACCCACCCTCACCAGTCAATGTATGAATTTTACCATTGACTTGATATCATTAATTAGAATCATAATCAACTTTATTGGCCAAGTGTGCTTATGCACACAAGGAATTTGACTCTGGTAAAACAGCAGCTTCTAGATCTTGCAGACAACACTCACACACACACAAAAAACATAGCTTAACAAAAACTGCTGTCAATTGCTCCTCCAAGGGGAAAAAAATATTAGTTTTTATTAATCTCAGGTTGAAAACAACAAGGTGTTGTTGAAAATTGTTATAAATTCACCCTTTAACCCCTCCCTACATAGAATTTTGAAACAAAGAATATTTTCTTTAGGCATTTTTTTATGTGAACAACAAACTGCTTTTATTGGGATTATTAGTTTATATGCATGACGTGACAGCAATAGAATACAAAGTATATTCATTTTTTTTTCTTTTTACTTGGCCCTCGCCCCAAGCAAAATGGTGAATAAATACGCGGTTCACCGAATTAATTAATCATTCTCTGCAAATTGTTTTTTTTTAATTTTTTTTAATTTTTATTTTGATATACTTTATTAATCCCCGTGGGGAAATTCGTCTCTGCATTTAACCCATCCTAGCCGTGTAGCTAGGAGCAGTGGGCAGCCGCCATGCAGCATCCGGGGACCAACTCCAGTTCGTCTTGCCATGCCTTGGTCAGGGGCACAGACAGGCGTATTAACCCTGACATGCATGACTTATTGATGGTGGGAGAAACTGGAGCACCCGGAGGAGGCGACAGCGCTAACCACTGGGCCACCATGGCCATTGTAGTGTGTCATGCACATCATACATACTTGGAGGGTTTACCCATGTACACAACCATAGTGCACAATGCTGTCACCCCCTCAGCAGCGGTATTCAACCAAACCAGATAATGCTAAAAGGTCAGAACCACACAGTTTACAATGAGCACTGAAATTTCATATTTTCCTCATGTCATATAATTTAGCATTCTCTCTATCATATGTCATTGTAATGTTCTGAATTGATCTAAATCAGATTATTTTACTGGAGGACCTTACTTCAACTAGAATTCCAGTCAGAATGAGGAGATGTGGGGTAGAAGTGAAGGTTGGGCATTAACCGTGGGCTCCTATTTTACCCTCAAATGTTTTGGTTTCCAAGCTGAGCCATATACTGTATTGTCATTTGGCATGACATGGTAGCTTATATACTGTATGACTGAGGACTGATTTGATTTTAACAAGTCTCTTTTGCATTGTTTGTGCCTGAGTGAATGATGCGTGGTTTGAGACGTTGATTTGTTTCTAATCAAAATTTTTACTCTTTTTCATCGTTCCTCAGCCGTATGCTGCTGGACTGTAAACATTTATTTCTTAGCAGATGGTACATTCTGTTGAGTTATTTTAGTATAGAGTGTCATCACTTTTTCCTGAGTAACAGCCGTAAAAGGAAATGTATGTCAGTTTATCAAGGAGAACTGTTCTAGGACAGAAATTGTTATCACAAAAGAGATGAGCAAGACCTTAAAGCTCAGGTGATAAATGGTATTTGAGTGATGGTAAACCTCATCCACGTCAACGTTAACGATCACATATAGAAGTATTTGCTCGGTGATCCACAAACGGAGTCGAAAACGATCCTCTTACTCAACACCTATCTAGAGTATCATTGTAACTCATCAGTTATTGTTTGCTTTTCCCTACATGTCAAAGCTGTTGCTTTTAGAAAGATGTGTCAAGTATAAGAAAACTTTTTGATTTATACGAAGCTGTTATGTAAATATTTATTTAAATAATAAACAGTTTTAAAAATGTCTCAATCCTTTTCTTTTCTTTTTCTTTTAGCTATGCAGTTTTTGACGCAAACGGTAGTTCATTGTACAGGTCTTGCTGCACCCGCTCTGAGGGGGCAGAATTGGTACAAATCGAGCATCCGCCACTCAAACGTACAGCGACCGGCTCGGGCTTTGCTGGTGACCACCGCCATCTAGTGGCCACGGTTATACTCAAACATCAGTCATGGTGTGATTTATAAACGAGTCAAAACCGTGCACGTTTGTGCTATTAGCACATGTTTGAGCATCACGATATTCAGGAAACATGAAATTCAGAAGATGTAAATTGTTGATGAATAAAAAACATCACCGATTACTTATTTATTTTACGTATGAGATAACCGCTGTAAAGGGAGAACCATGGCTGCAGTATTTTCTCTCTTTTGCAGACAAAGATGTAAGCACTTCCCTCTCGGTGCATTCCACCGCTCTCCTGTCACAACACGGGCCAGCTCGACGGCGACTCCAGACAAACAAAATAACCTTAGAATAACACCGATACTTCCTCAGACAGAAGGTGTGACAAAACAAAGGTCTCCTTTCCTCTGAGGAGTTCTTTCACCCATCGGCACAAGAAAACATTGAGGCTCAGTATTGCAACACCGAGTTTGTCTCGGCTTGGCCCACTGAGCCCCACTTACACAAACTGTAGATCATCTCAGTGCCAAGGTGCTTCATGGAAACAGCTTTATGGGAGAGGCTTGTAATAGCCGGGATTGTTCGGCCAAATCCATGAAGCAGAAACAAATTTATCTCAGACTTGGTTAAACAAAACACAAATTGTTGAAATTGCATAAAGGTCTCTCGGGAAGGTTTAACCAACTGTCAGAAATGAATTTAACTAGTCCAGCGAATAGTTTAATACAAAAAACAGCGGAAAAAAACCCCCCAAAAGTTTGAAATACAGTTTTATTGTCAAACAACAAATTGAGACAAAACTGAAACAGCTGCCAAATGTTTGAAGACGATACTACTAAAACCACAAATTATTATTACCCCAGGTTTTTTAAGCTATGGTTCATTACATCCATACAGCCTATGGCTAATATAAACACCTTACACTCAATGTACAAAACCAAGAGAAAAAAAAAAGCATTAACAATGTTCTGTTTATGACATTAACTGCAACCTCAGCACAACCAGTTGCTATACCCGATGATGTTTACTCTATCTGTACACTGAAAACAGCACCGTTGTGACCTCAACGCTAGGCCAAACCTTCTATCTATAAACAGACCTGTTGGCTAAGTGCGGTGGGCTTGGCCTTATTGCCTGACATCTGCAGGGAGTTGATCTGTGTTAAGCGTTTTAAAACAAGATTACTGTAATACCCTGGATGCATTCTTTGGACAGGCCACCTAAAGAAGATAGAGCTGCCCTGGAGGGAATATGACAAATATTTAGTTAAGGTGTTTTTGTATAACTGTACACATACAAAAATGTATATATTTACAAATTTTACATTCAACAGGGAGCATAAACTGATAAACGACATCGAAAGCTTTGTTGAACATGCATTATAGATTGTAACGTTACAGAAAGTTTGAGCAGAGGTGAATCCATTGGCTTTTGTATTTGTGAGAAAGTATAACAAAATTCAGCAGTTATGTCAAATTCGCGTTATAATAAGCCAAAGCTATGGCAACTTTTGAATGTAGGCACCAATAAGAGGTTAATTTTTTACAATCACCTAACAAGGTACACCTATTTAGCGAAAAAAAAGAAGCTGAATTTAGTCCACCCTTTACGTGCACAATTGTTGTTGGAGTATTAGCTTCACTCAAGCTAACCTTGGTTTATCACAGGATGGGACAGTGCTGACCACAAAATGTGTACAGTATATCCAATACATCTGGCTCCTGCGGCCTTCTGGTGACGACCCCGTGACCTTTCCTGGGCTGCACCACAACAGCCTCGCCATCAGGGGGACCCTCTATCAGTGGGTGTACTTTGTTATCAAGCATCTTCAGGTCAGCAACAGTGAAGCCGTGCGGCGCACTACTCCTCGCTGCTTGCTTTTTGGTTTCCTCTGAATCTTCTGTTCTTTCTACACTGCTGTCGCCACGTGCACTGCTCTTACTCACAGTGCTCAGGTCATCCTGACACACGTCCGAGTCACTGGCATGGGGAAGAGAAAAGTAGGTGCACTTCGTCACAGCAGAATTTCCTTTGCCCTCCACATCAGACTTTGAACTAAAAAGGGAGTATGGGACATTCTCTATTGTATCCTCACGTGTCGTGTCATTTGGCAGTGATTTTTCAAACGTTTTGTTTATTCCAATTGGGTCTGAGACAGACTTCCTGATCAGCGTGTTTTCCCTAAGGAGCCACCTCCCCTCATCAGTTGAGACACTGTCTCCAGGCCCGACTTGTGCGTTAAAAGCAATGCAACGTGTTGCTTCGCTAAATGTGTCCAGTGCGCTAGTTGAATTGAAGTAAGACAAATCAGACGTCACTTTGGATTGTGCCGTGTAGAAAGGGAAGAAAATGCCCGAACCTTCTTTCTTCTTTTGTTTTGGTTTAGATGGGGGCCTCTGATTTGCTGCCTCAGCAGTGTTAGCATCTTTCTTGCTGTAAAGCCTCTCAATTGTCCGTCTCACAAAGCCTTTAGCGATAGATTTCCGAGATGAATCCTCTTCACCACTGGACAGCTCAGTTGAAGTCTGAGATTGATAGCCACCGCTATCTGAAGTCCCTGGTCTGTGATCAGAAAGCTGTGAGATATTTGGGGTGGTGATTCTTTGCCCATATTGAGTATCTGCAACACTTTTTGCCAGGAACATCTCCTTGATAAACTTGACCCTACTGCCTTCGGGCTCCTTGGTTGCAGTAATGCCAGAATCATAGCTGAATGCAAGTGAGGACTGAGGTGATGATCTGGTGCACAGACCTAAGTGTGATGCTGGTGTTTCTGATGTTGAATCGTCAACATCTAACACAAAAGGAGCATCATTTTTTGCAAGTTGTCTGACTTCAGAACTCTCTAACCGGTTTTTTCTGTGAGCATTGGCAACTTGCTTTTCCAAAAGGCTTATTCTCTCTGCCACAGATTGTGACATTATTTCTTCAGACTGACGAGTTGTTTCACCCGCAGTCTTTTCACTATTAGTTTCTTTTTCAGGCAGTGCTTCATGATACCCTGTGGTGTGCTCCTCTACATATCCTGTCATGCTAGCATGCTCTTCCTCTGAGCTGGAGTCTCGCTCCTCATAGCTTAATTCCTCCTCAATTGAGGTGCACTGATCATGTTCAGCTTTGGCTTGTTCTCCCTCATCAGCAGGTTCTTCACAGCTTCTGAGGTCATTTCCGCTATCTTCATCTATGTCAAAACTATACTGCTTACCCGAAATATAAGACTGTGTTGTCAAACTGAGAGCATGTTGTATAATTTCTGAATTATGGTTTCCTACAAAAATTCTTGGCCCATCTCCCAAATTAGTCTGATCCGTCTTTTGAAAAGTCTGATCGCCAATTTGCATATTAGCTAAGTTATCTGCATAATGTTCATCATCTTCTAAGCTAACCTTGTCTTCCTCAGATGTATTTTCTGTATCTGCTTTGCTAATCTGTTGCTTTGTATAGTTTTTCAAATGTTCCATTGTAAGATCATTAATATGAGCTTTTTGCTCCTCATCCATACTATCCTGGACTTCCTGAGGTCCAGACAAAATGTCTGCCATAGCTGCCTCTTGTTCCATACATTCAGCTTCTGGTTGTCCTTCCTCTGAAGTAGACAGCTCTTCAACATCTGGGCTGGATGTGCTGTTGTCACTGCTAATATTTAATCTCATACAGTTGGTGATTGGCTGCTTGTTCTGTCCCTTCTCTAAGTTAGACTGACATGTAAGAACTGCTGATGCATCTTTGCTGTCTGTGTCCTGCAGCTTCTCGCAGTCACCCTCTGTCTGATTTTCTTCAGAGCTGGACCGGTCCTCCGTATCCAGGCTTTTTTCAATGCTTGTGTTTAATCTGTCACAGTAATGAACATTGGCCTGCTTGTCCTTTTCCACCTCTGACTCGGAGGGGCTTTCAGAGTGAGCCAAGATGTTATTGTCACTCAGCTGCTGCAACTCCTTATGTTCAACCTGTGGTTCCTCCTCATCTGAACCGGATTGTTGCTCAAATCCAGAATGAAGAGTGTTTTTCTGACAGCTAGGTTTTTGGTCTAGATATTTCTTGGCACAAAACTTGTTCTTCCCTTCTATACCTGAACAGGTCTCATCATCCAGGGCGAGCTTCTCCTCAGGGATGGAAATGCTTTCCCCACTATCTGTCTCTAATGTCACTTCTGACTTTTTACCCTTCGAATTTAAACTATCTTCCCCAAGACTTTTCTCGTGGCTAACTTTTACATCCATATATGTGACGTGCGGTTTCTGTCGGTTCGATTTGACCTCATGTATGCCTTCCTTTCCTTGCTCCACCACCTGATTTCCTTCATTCTCCACATCGCTGCATGACTCCACGTCTTCAATGTTCTCTTTGCCTTCAGCACAGTCCAGCAAAACAGCACTGTCAAGGCTTCTTTCTTCAGATGTTTGGTTTTGGTCATTTGGTGGATATGTTGTTTCATGCTTCTCCTCTAAACTATCCTGCTTGGATTTAAAGTCTCTCTCTATGGCAGCCTGGCAAACCTCTTTTTGTTCACTGGATAAGTTCAGCTGTTTTTGATGTGTCTCTATACTCAGTGAAAGACTGCCTGAACTGGACTCTTCAGGTTTGCTAATGTTTGCTAATTGCTTAATCGTGGACTTTTCTTCAAAATGGGCTTTGTCACTTTGATCACAGCCACTGACTTTAATGGCTCCTTCCTCAGGGAGAGGGGGGAACTTGGCATTAACTCTTTCCTCTGGTGGCAATTCAACTTTTTCAATAATTTTGGCAGCCATTTTTTCTTTGTTGTCACTCTCAGTTGTTTTACTCTCAGGAAGAGCAGCCAATTCCTCCTGCAGCTGCTCAGGTAGTCCTAATTCATGCATTAGCTCATCAATAACATTTTCATCTATTACACAGTGTTCCACAGAGTTGGCCTCGAATACAGCCTCTGGCTCTAAAGGATTTGGCACGGGGGAAGGACTTTTGCATTTGTCACTGAGTTCCTGAAAGCCCCTCCAGCCCTGGAGAAGTTGTGTCGAAGTTGACTTTTGCAAGTCTGATAGACTACTTCTCAGCTCATCAGAATCCTCAATACTCGCTATTTCTCTGAGGGAGTCTATCATTTTTAAAGCCTCAGCACAGCTCACATTGTTAGCATTTAGTTCATGTCTACCGAGGTTTGTTATGCTTTCCTTTAAGGTCATAACAGACAAGAAGGCAAGGAGGGCTTTTGTTGACGAGCCAAATGTAGACGCTACATGAGAGGAAAAGTCCGGCAAGCTGTTGGACTTCTGGAGACATGATGGACGCTTACTCTGTGTGATTTGTCTGATTGCCTTTATTGAGTAACAGATTTTTTCGAGCATTGGTTTAATGGTTGGCTGGTTTCCCAGATTTGGCTTTGGCATTATTTGTGCCTCTGTCAGGGATTTCAATGTTGGTGTTTTTGTAATGTCATCACAATCTGTCTTTTCCCCTTTATTCCCATCGTGCAGCTCAGGACCTAATGTCGTAGGAGTGGCATGGGTTAATGTCTGGTCCAAAGATGAATCACGGAGTTCTGCCTCTGATTTCTTTGACAACGGTGATTGATGATGTTTTCTTTGTAATGGTGTTTTTTCCCCTGACTTATTTGGACCCTGTGGTGTGTTAGCTTGGGAATGACTTCGTGAGAGAAACTTTTTCTTTGCCCTGGGTTTCATAGGTGGTGACACCAGCACCAGTGACTGAGAATATGGAGAAAATCTTTTCTGCAAAAGGGCTTTAGGAGCCAAAGACTGCCTCTGCATGGAAGGACTACTATTTGGCATGGTTGGTTTACCTATTCGGTGAGTTTGTCTTGTATTTCTATCAGGGGAATGGTTGTGTGATGACACAGAGCTCCACGACTGATTTCTTGGAAGCGGTGACCTCCCCACGGAAGGACTGCTGGATACTTGGGTCTTTTCTGCTTGAGGGTCATTTGGAAGTTCAGACATTTCAGAAGAGGCTTTCCTGTTTGAGAGTTTCTTTTCCAGAGATAGATTACTGATCAGTTTTACCCTTTTCATCACAGGTTTAG
The DNA here is from genome assembly GCF_029633865.1 of Lampris incognitus. Lineage (NCBI taxonomy): Eukaryota > Metazoa > Chordata > Actinopteri > Lampriformes > Lampridae > Lampris > Lampris incognitus. Next base: position 26,663,499 of record NC_079229.1, read on the forward strand.
GAGATGAGGCCTCTTTTTGAATGGAGACAGAGGGTGGCAATTTAGTTGCGTTTGTCTCCTCAAATGGACGATTGGTTGACGGCGCAGCCTCCTTTGACGAAAGGCTAACAGATGAAACCCTTTCTTCAGATGCTAAACTAGTCGGCGATGCAGAGACACAGTGTGTAGGAATGGATGCTAATGAGGCTAAATCCGATATACTATTAGGTTTGGGTATCTTTTCAAACATGTTTTCGCTCGGTGTTTGTGTCCCCGGGGAGGAGCGGCAATTTGCCTTCTCATTTCCATCCTCATTATTGATGAAGGTGGGTGTTACGGTAGCTTCTTGGGTTAAAGCACATTTCTCCAAAGAAGCCTTTCTGAGAGACATTTGTCTTTCCAGGGAAATACTACTGATCAACCGAGTCCTTTTCACTGAAGAGTTTCTTGATAATGGTGCTTCACTTAGATTAGGAGGGATGTTATTCTGAATTGATGGGGTCTCTTCCAGTGTGTGTCCAGGAGGGGAGGACAGCTGATCAGATGCCGGACTGATGGATATCGGTCTATCTGACATTAGACTGCTTGCAGATGAAAGCCTATATAAGGGACTACTGGCCACTGAGGCTGCATCCATCACACAGTGTTCAGTCTTTGGTATCTCTGCGTCTCCCACTGGACTTTCACCAGGTTTCGGTGCTTTGTCCATTGAAAGACTTTTATGTGGAAGTAAGATTTTTATAGGTGTCGTTTTTTTCTGTGCTCGACTCTCTGATGGTACGTCTGTCGATGCTACAGCAGGTGGTGGATTCATTTCTGAACAAATATTGTTTGACGATTGCTTTATTTCTCTTTTGTCATTCCGAACTAAGCTATTGCATGATGCTTTGTTCGTCGCTGCATTGTCCATGCAAACAACTTCCTGAGTGACTACAGTTTTCTCAAGGGATGAACCTGATGGAAATTGTTTGTTTTCAAAGGATTGGATTCTGTGTTTCACTTTACCTTCAAAAAAACTATCTGGCAACGGGACACGTTTTAAACTTGGACTTGATGGTTTTTTGGTTCCCACCTCCGAACAGCTTGACTCCTCTTTAATTATCGACTCCCCAAGCATAGAATTATCCGTTTCCCCACGATTTATTACCTTCACTATCTGAGTTTGGTCAACAGGGTCGATGTTGGGGTCAGGCTGGGCTTTTTCCAGCCATTGTTCAACGTATTCATTAATAACGGAGCTGGAGGAGTTGATAGCAGGGAGAGACATGCTTTCATTGACATTGAAGGGCTCTGTGTTGTTGGTTGTCTCCTGATGCATGGATGTCTGACGTCTCAGTGTGCCTCTTGGAAGGCTTACTTCACCGTGTGCGGCATCCAGCATATTCTTTTGAAAAGAAATGCTTTCAGGCTTGTTTTCTTTCATTGGTGATAGTATGTTTGAGTCACTGATGACAAATTTGATTGTGTCGTCAGACGCTTCTGAGCTCTTTGTTTTAACACCTCCTCTTCCATTTGAGGTTGGTTTCTTTCTAAGCTTAACGGTGCTTTTGGCAGATTTTGCCCTGTATCCGTAAATTCTCTTGATGAATCCAGCACTGGAAAAAGTTTTTACCAATTTATGCTTCTTGGATGCATTTGCACCATTCTCTCTTCGTGTCTTCCCTGGTGACACAATCCAATGAGCCCGTCTCCTAATCACTTTAGGCTTTGAGGACGTCATCTTAGCTTTATTGACCAACCTTTGTCGGGAAGTCTCTTTGGTTGACGTTGCCAGTAACTGAGATGAATCTTCACCTGTAGTGGGTTTAGGGAAAAAAGGTTGCATTGTTCCTTTTATCGGAGGGGATAAATAGTCTGCAGAAGTCTTTGGAGATGGCACAGTTAAATCAGACATGAGCGACATGTTTTCAGCTCTCCAGATTCTGGTGGACTCTGAAGCTGTGGAGGGTCTACCTAGCTCAGTTTCAAAATCATTATTGGATGAAAACTGCATGGTATCAGAGGTAGCAGGTCTACCGTACTTGAAACCCTGTGTATAACAGTGACTGTTGGCATGGAAATTTTCCTGGCAGGTCTGTTGTTCATATATGTGTAACACAGTTTCGGTGACCTCCTCCCCGGTGTCTTCAATCTGTAGGATCTCACTCATTCCTGCTGACTTGAATGACGATATATTCCTATTGTTTTTGTCGTTAACATCCACAGAGGCAAGTCTTCTGGGTTTGGGCACTGGCCTGGTGCTAGTCTGTTTGATCATGCGGTACTGCTCTGTCACTGCTATGGTTTCTGTCTCTTCTCTGTAGGAGTATGAACCAGTGATGCCTTCTTTTATCGCTTGTGTGGACAATGATTTTATGCTTTCCATCGAGGCCTGTTTCTTTCCAAATGTCCAGGGGCCTGGGTTGGGAACCCTCCTCGGAGACATCATAACCATCTGCGCCTTCACAGGATCCTCTTCATTCCTCTCCTCGATGGTGAGTCTATTATCCAATGATGGTGGCTCATCATCATCATCATCATCTTTAGATCTGTCCCTGTAGACGTTGTTGATGGAAGCAGCAGAGTCTTGTGGATCCTGTGGTTTGGATTCAGCAGAGCTATTGTCCTGGTCCGGCTGAGTTTGAGGCTGAGATGCAGGCTCAGGCTCTGGCAAGCACATTGTGTTGAGCTGATTGGCTACGTTGGACCTGGTCAGGGTGGTTGTCCAGTGGACAGTTTCTTCTTCCTTAATAGTCAGGCGAACCTTCATTTCCACTGTCATGCTGCCATCCTGGTTCACCCGAAAAGACTTCTCGATATCATCCTCACTAGGCAGACAAATTTCCTGTCCTCCAGCTCCATCCCCAGGGCAGGTGTCCCCCTCCGTTTCTGCTACTGACTCCAGCATGTGACCTACATCCAACTCAACAGAGTCTGTGGGGTTACTGGGGAAGTCGCATACGCTTTCCGTAATGGAGTTTTGTATCTGATTCACAAAGTATCTCTGTGAAGATGGGGAGAAGTTCCTCGACTTGTCACCACTTGATGTGGACTTCTTTTTACCTTTTGAGTCAGTTGATGTAAAAAATGAACGTCATTAAACCGAGTAGAAATGTTCCAAAATTCAAAGCGTGGATATTTCATTTGGAGATGATATCCAAGGGGCATGAAAAGAAAAGAAAGAGAAAAAATGATTAGAGACGATTTTGATATACCATGACGTTGACGATGCGCTGTTCACAATGCACAAGAACTGACTGGCGCATAGAGAGAGTATGTAGGTCACCTTCGGTATTATATCAGATTTTAGCACCTCAGCACTTTCCAACTCCTCAGCCAGTGAGTAGACAGAGAGCGGGTAGATTACTGCCACACAGACAGTAGTACTGCATGTGTTGTGTGCCAACAGGTTTAGACTTACAAGTTAATTGAAATAAAGCTTCAAATTGACAGCAGTTCTTATTCTAATTAACAAAACCTTGCAAGTATTTGATATCGCAATCCTGCATGTGTATACTGTATCAAAATCAAATTTAAAAAAAAACAACAATAGACTTACGGTGAACTGGCTTCAGTTTTTTAGGACCCATCCGCTTGCTGGATAACCGTGTTTCAACAGACGATCTCTGTGCACTGTAGTTTCCAGGCTTGAAAGGCTCCCTGCCTGCCGCCACCACAGTCCCAGAGCACAGTATCAAAGCTGGGAGGCCGTCCACCTGACACCGAAATAAGCAAAGGCTTCATTGTAAAAACAAGCTGAGAAAGGACCTGTTACTTGCACAAGCAGACCTAACCGAGAACTGCATTAAAGACATGATAATTACAATAAAAGGTCTAAAATGTCCTCTCACTAAAACCGGGCAGGCTCTTAATTCATTGTAGATCCCTCTGCTATGGGCCCCACGGTATAATGCCATAGCCCAGAATGCACTTCCGCGTATTAGGATGAGTTGTCAAAGAAGCTTATCACTCTCCCCCTCTTTTGACAGTTATTTGCAGTCCAGTTTCTAAGTCAGTCCATTATGGATCAATAGAGCCTCTTGCAAGAGCCTGAAAATCACTAGCATAGTTTGCGAGACAGGTGTTAAATTCTTACTTGGACTGAAGCTTTGGTCTAAATTTATGAGCAAATCAATTATTGGTGAATGTACAAACATGCTTTAAGGGCTCGCAGATGGAAAACAACCTCCACTCTATTGTTCCTATCCTGTTGTACCAAACTAAAAGAATGTCTTTGATTTTTGCAAAAATGCCTGTGTAGACAAGCCTTAACAGTCAGATGAAAAATTTGATCTTATGCAAAGGTGAGGCCTTTTGTTTGGTTTTGGGTTATAGATTGGAGCTTCACGTGTGCCTGAACAATTATCGGCCATTCGATTCATCAAACTGGTTATTGTGCTGTTGGCGGGTATGTCAAGGCTGGGGATTGGTGAAGTTTGTGGTCATTTCGATTCTCCAAAAACCAGGGAAAAATAATATTATTCCCCCCCTTTCTCCCCAATTGTACCCGACCAATTACCCCACTCTTCCAAGCTGCCCTGGTCGCTGCTCCACCCCCTCTGCCGATCCGGGGAGGGCTGCAGACTACCACATGCCTCCTCCGATGCATGTGGACTCACCAGCCGCTTCTTTTCACCTGACAGTGAGGAGTTTCACCAGGGGGAGGTAGCTTATGGGAGGATCACGCTATTCCCCCCAGCCCCCCCCCCCCCCCCGAACAGGCACCCCGGCCGACCAGAGGAGGCGCTCGTGCAGCGACCAGGAGACATACCCACATCCGGCTTCCCACCTGCAGACACGGCTAATTGTGTCTGTAGGGACCCCCGACAACGCCGGAGGTAACACGGGGATTCGAACCAGCAATCCCCCTGTTGGTAGGCAATGGAATAGACTGCCACGCTACCCAGATGCCCCCATGATCAGGTGTTTTATGGTCAGTGTAAAACACTCACACGTCTCCCGTCAGGCATGTGCAGTTTCAACACATGGAACTGCATCAAGTCAGAGATGTAATCCAACAGAGAGTCAAAGGTGGGCATTGTCCTCTTCCGAAGTATCACAGTGTGTTTAACAGAGGGGTCGCCGTTGCGGAAAACCGTGAGCCTCTTTGGCGTGCGGACTCGTACACGATCTTGTTTGTGCTTGCCCCGGCCAGGGTACAGCCCAGTCCTACTGCGGGCGGTTGTGGGCCTGGCATAGTACCAAGGTGTCAGCTTCCTCCTGGCCAGTGTCAGGTTGATGGGTTTTACCTTACGACTATCAGAGCAGATGTAGGCCTTGCCATCTTCAAGTTCATCCAAGGTGTGAACAGCATGGATGCCCCGCGGGGTGGTGATATTCCTCACGCCAAATGGCAGCGGGACCTTTTTGGACAGGCTGTCCAGGAGGGCATCGAATGTTTTAAAGGTGCGGTTGTTGATGACCATGCGCAGCCCATTGAACTGAGGGTCCCCGCTTTTGTAGAAGCAGACCCTCTTAGATGGGATGGGGTCGATGATGTAGGGTAGGCGAGAGGTGCCCAAGGTGTGCCCGCTCCCTGATGACTGGTCAGGGGGGACCCTCCGAGGCCAAGACTCATTCATTATAGCTGGTTAGCTGTAAAAAAAAGAAAGACAAGTTACAGCATGAAAAAAATATTTCATTGAGACATTGATGGTCCCTGTGCTGTTCGTCTCTATCGACTTTTAGGCTCAGAATTTCCATCCATCCATCCATCCATCCATTATCCAAACTGCTTATCCTGCTCTCAGAGCCGCGGGGATGCTGGAACCTATCCCAGCAGTCAATAGGCAGCAGGCAGGGAGACACCCTGACCAGGCTACCAGGCCATCACAGGGCGACACACACACACACACACACACACACACACACACACACACACACACACACATGCATTCACACCTAGGGATAATTTGGTACGGCCGATTCACCTGACCTACATGTCTTTGGACTCTGGAAGGAAACCGGAGCACCTGGGGGAAACTCACGCAGACAAATGGAGAACATGCAAACGCCACACAGAGGACGATCCGGGACGACCCCCAAGGTTAGACTACCCTGGGGTTCGAACCCAGGACCTTCTTGCTGTGAGGTGACCGCGCTAACCACTGCGCCACTGTGCCACCTCAGATTCAGAATTTTCAGAACCAAAATGTTGAATTTGTTCAGTATTCTGCATAATACTTCATACACATGACTGTAACCGGGGGAAAAAAATAGACAAAATGCTGCAATAATAATACTGGTTGACTCCTTAGTCTCGCAAATAAAAGTTTAGTCCGCACATATTGAACATGTCTACACAAACAAAATCTAATGATCTTTTGAATGTTTTTGTTCAGTCATTTTCCTGTACACATACGGTGTTCGGTATGTCGCAGATAATCTGAGGGAAATGTTTGTGTCAGTGATAAGGAGAACGAGGTGACCGTGTCGTGAATCCCAAAATCTGAAAAGACACATAGTTATGTTACTCACGGGTTTTTACATTACACTGAATTATATGTCATGTGAAGAAAAAAACTGTGTCAGAAACACATCATCTGTTATTTAAGGCTGATTCATTTGTCAACAGGCTGGCTGACCTCTGGTAAACATATGGTGTTTACTTCAAATGACTGAACGCCAGGTTAGACGGCCCGACTTGGCCGCTGATTGACACGTTCGATTAGCTCATTACCTCGTTACCTTGGTTTTAGCAAAGCAACAGAAGAGTAGAAATTCCTCATTAGCGGTGCTTCATTCACTTGTAGATACATACATACTTATCAGTCATATCTGAAAAATGTAACAACTATCCATCCATTCATCTGTCCATCCATCCATCCGTCCATCCATTCATCCGCCATCCATCCATCTGTCTGTCCATGCATCCACCCATTCATCCATCGATTCATTCGTCCATCCATTGATCCATCCATGCATCCATCTATTCATCTGTCCATCCATCCATTCAGCCATCCATCCATCCATCCATTATCTGTACCTGCTTAATTCAGTTTAGGGTCATGGGGAAAAACTATGAACTGTAAAACTAAAAAATATACAAACTATATAAATACTGATATGAGAATTTTACAAAGTTATCAAAGTCTTCAAGAAGCTCTCATTGGATAGTCGATACTTTTTAAAAGCCTCGCAATTGTATTTAAGGATTACCTGTACGTATCTTTGAAATATTAAGTTAGGTGTTTTAGGCAAAATATTTTATCTAAAATTGATGAACTGCTCTCTTCCACCCAAAGCATTTTGTATTTATTTAGAGGATTCTTGGAACTTCTTGGGACAAAATAACACTGTGTTAGTGCAAATAAAAAATTGTTTTTTTAATTCTATAAGAGATCCTGTCAGATTGGTTGTATTAATTATTGGCTGCAGACTAAAATTTGTGAAATAAGTAAACCTCTGCAAATTTCAAGAAAGATTTTACGTCCGCATGGGGACTGCGAGGCTAAAGGAGCAACGCACGCAAACAATGTTATCATACAGATTTACTGACGACACCAACCGTAGAAATTCAGACGTTAATATGCACTCACCTATGGCAACATGGCACAAATCCCAAGCGTTCTGAATCTGTATCCACAAAAAAGTTATCCCGCGCTTCACATGACGGCTGCTCTTCATCCAACTGCACAGCAACGGGTTATTTTGGGAGTCGCCATCATGGTTAATTTGCTTAATCTTTGCTCAGCGCTAATCTCCCCTACAACTGTAGTGTGTACAATCTCCTCCAGAAAGGTGTGTCACCAGTGAACATGGCTGCCTTAAAGGGTGACAAAGAATGGGGAACGACCTGCCCGACATTCTTGTTAAATATGCTCGAAATACATTTTATTGACACGATGTCAATACTTCCAACTGGGGAGGCACTCTTTAATGAAATGTCTATGGCGGCACCAGTGAGAAGTGTGCCGCTCTTAGAAAACAAGTCACACAGTAGCTGTTATCTGCCTATACAACACTGTAGAAACCCGCAGCATACTCTGATGTTCAAAGCAAGTGGAATCAGTTCATCTGGATACAATGTTTATAGACAGATACATTTCATCACGATTCAGCCCTCTTTGATTTTCATACCTGGATTATCGAGCATGCGTCAAGATCATCAGTTATAATATGATTGATATTTATCTATATTTACATATTCTGCAGGATGTCTTTTTAACCTGTTTAATGAGAACGGGGTTTATTTTGATCAATGGTTGGAGATGGTACGTCGGTAACAGGCTTTCATTTCCTACGAGGGCCGTAATCTCATTTAGGGCATCTTTCGATAATATGGCTTAAGGGTCTATCCACTTGCAGGACCCTTAAGAGAAGGATTTGTTGTTTCCAGCGAAGGCGCTCAGCACGCTACGCTTCACATCCACACGCGTAAGTATAAAGAAAAGGATTGAAAGGCATGGTGGCTGTAATGAAGCGATCCGATTTTGGACTCGTGGGATCCACAAGTGCATATATTTTTAAAAAAATTAAAAAAATGACAAAGCAAAACTTAAAAGACAAAAAAAAAGACAAGTAAAATCCGTTAAGATTATCTCACGTTTAACAAAATCACTCAGTAATTTTACGATCGTTAATGTGACGCAGAGTGGTCCCACATCTTTGTTGGGCTGGGGCCAATTTGTACCCAGAAAGACAATTACGTTTAAAGGGGTAGTGGGGTAAATTAGGTTTGTGCAGCATTACCGAGGGTGTTAGCTCACTATTTTTATACCCAACGGTGCACTTTCATTCTGACGTTACATAAGAGTTACCAAAACCGAGCCCGACTGAGTCAGTTGATGTAGTGAAGGGGATTAGGAGGCACGGCTTCGTTCCACTGTAAACCTCGAGGCAGAGGCAAGGTAAAGCTGTGGTGGAAAAAAATCCAGGTAATTGATCCCACGCTAGCTGTCATATCCCCTTCTGTGTATGCAATTTGTGTGCATACGTGTGTGTGTGAGAAAGAGAGAGAGAGGGACGCACACACATGCACACACACACACACACACACACACACACACACACACACACACACACACACACACACGCACACGCACACATGCACACACACATACAGAGGAAGAGAGACAGAGTGGCAGAGAGGGACAAATAGAGTTAAAGACAGAAAGTCAGTGCCAGATATTTCGAGAGAAAGACAGAGAGAGAGAGAGAGAGAGAGAGAGAGAGAGAGAGAGAGAGAGAGAGAGAGAGAGAGAGAGAGAGAGAGAGAGAGAGAGAGAGAGAGAGAGAGCAAGGGGGGGACAGAGAGACAGACAGACTGGCACAGAGAGAGAGAGAGAGAGAGAAAGACAGGCAGGCAGGCAGAGACAGACAGACAGACAGAGAGAGAGAGAGAGCGAGAGAGAGAGAGAGAGAGAGAGAGAGAGAGAGAGAGAGAGAGAGAGAGAGAGAGAGAGAGAGAGAGAGAGAGAGAGAGAGAGAGAGAGCTATGTGGTTTAGGAAAGAATTCCTGCCGAGTTTGATCACAGAGAGGTGGAAGAATTCAGGAATGCCACAGCGGACTCCCAAGCTCCTACTCCACAATCTGTTCCCAAAACAACACGGAGCACAAAAATGTGAAAAATCCTTAAAAGGAAGCCGGGGTGAACAATGGAGGAAGCCCTCAGAGTAAACAGGTAGGCCTGGAGCCTGCATGCCCCTCATTCCAGTCCTTCTACTGCGGAGATAAGAGACAAGCAAACTTTCCAATCTAGGGAGTAAGGATGGGTGGTCACACCGATACAGACCCCAACGCCAGCTTCATATTCTTTTCTTTCGTTCAAAATGGCTCTACACTTAAGATCGGTTGCATTACAGGTAAAAGCAACGAATACGCCTGAACTTTCATTCTGTCACACAACCTCCCCCCGTCGACGAACCAGCTGACAATATGAAGTGTTTCCCCCCCCTTCATGTGATTACACTTAAAAAAAAAAAATCACACTGTGCCATAACATAGATATCTGTCTCTGCGTTCCTCGTGCATTGCCACCCCTGCCGCACTCTATTTTTAACCCCTAGCGCCTATACTGCAACTAATTGGCGCCAAGTTAGATTCAAACCTATGTTGTTAATGGGAAAAAATGTGTGATATGTTTTGGCCCTTGTCCCCTTTCTATATTTGTCCTTGTGTCCTCTGTGCAGCTGCTCCGCCAGATCTGTCTGCCTGCGCTCCCATCAAACACCTCTCCCCCGGTCGGCACATATCGTCAAACCGAGAGTATGGAATCATCCGGTAGGCAGATCCTGCTAAAGAAAGGGCAGAAACGCATCGCCGGCAACGTCGAAGGAACACGGGTCGGTTTGTTTACATGCTCGATTTAGCCCGCACGGTGTCACCGACAATGCAATACCCCTAATTGTTCGGCTCGTGTTGTGAGAGGACCGGCTCGGATTCCAAACTCTCTCGCAGCTGTCAGGAATTCAATTATGGGCAAGACAGCTCCATCATGTCCAACAGTGGTTTTGAACATTCACTTCAATTAGTCGTCAAGCAGCTGACTAATATCTCCTCTGTGGTGCAGCCTGCAGCAGCGGCCTGCTTTAAACTGCTCTGATGCTCAAAATGCTTCTTTGGGCTTCAACGGCGCTTGAATATGTCCAGGGATGAACTATATTTGTCTTCCCGGGTCATCTTGAGTGTAAACTGAAAAAGGAAAAAAAAAGAAACGCGGCCCGGCCAACTGATGTCAAAATATGCTTGCCATTCGGAATTCCACTTGAAATATAGCGTGTGCACACGGGGTTACATCTTTTCCCCCCTTAACTTCCAGTGGAATTCCCAGTTTTTGAATGAGCGCCTGCCAAACAGGACTCATAAGTCAGAGGTCCCCACCCCATCCATTTTGAGCGCTCTGTATCAGCTGTGCCAAGCTTTTAATCTGCCTGGTGACATCCCTGTGTTTCCTGCATGGGGCAGAGAGGGAGATAAGCACACTCCTCTGTGCGGTAAATCACTCCACACTTCCACTCATTCACTCATATGAGCATTATTCAATTAGGCCGCACTGAAAGCTGCAACAATTGCTGTCAATTAGACCGTGGTTAGGGTGATTTCAAATATAGATCCTTGATGGGGAAAAAAGGAAGAAAAAAAAAAAGAAAGCCTAACTCCGTGCTCCTAATAGCCTCTGGTATAATTAGCCTCTGACATAAATCTGTGTTTATTATTGCAATAGCGGCTACGTGAACGGCCCCGCGTCTGATCTGAGCTGACGTGATGCGTCGGTGTCTTTGCGAGACTGAGTCTTTTGAATGTCTGCGGATCGCCAAGACGTAACTCCCCAGACACTGAACGGTAATAACAACAAACGCGGATATAAGGCCGATATGTACAGAATGTGGGCTCTTGGCATTCTTGGGGGGGGTTTGTGGCTGTCAGAGTCCTCCTGACCAAAAGGCTCAGCACCACATGGTTGTTAGCTTTGGAGGGCACGGGCGGAGGGCCAGTCTGCTGACGGGACAGGCCGGCTATGCACACTCCAGATAGCAGCCGAGGGCGAAGAGTGATTTATCCGTCTGTGCGCCGGCCGGGGACTCACATCAGAGAGGCTCGGTCTGATTGCAAGTTAGAGACTGTGTGGGATAGGAGCACGCCCCGGAGTGGAACGGGCCGAGACAGGCAGCCTCCCTCCATGCAACGCTGGCATCCTGAGAGCCACGCAAATGGACCTTCCATATGCTGTAAACAGTGCATGTGTGTGTGTGTGTGTGTGTGTAAACGGGCACGCACACTTTCACACGGTCACACAAGAACACAATCATGCACATGCACCGCCTGTTTCTCATGTCTCTCTCCCCCCATTTTGTCTTGCTCTCCCTCATGGACACAGACCTGTGCATAATACAGTACATACACAGCACTGACACACACACTCACACACACAAACACACTGTTTTTTAGTTGGCCTTGACATTTCCCAAGACCAACAACAAAAGGAAGTGGTGAATTTCAGTCACCTACTGTTTAACTTGTCCCCGTGGGCTACTAAGCATCAGTTTTCCTCATGTTCAGGGTTCAGCAACGGGTTATTGCCTCTATTGATTTTAGCGACATTTAGTTCTATTGTGTAGTGTCTGTGGGCTATAGTGTCTGTGGGCTATAGTGTCTGTGGGCTATAGTTTTGGTGAGCTATAGTGTCTGTGGGCTATAGTGTCTGTGGGCTATAGTGTCTGTGGGCTATAGTGTCTGTGAGCTATAGTGTCTGTGGGCTATAGTGTCTGTGAGCTATAATGTCTGTGGGCTATAGTGTGTGAGCTATAGTGTCTGTGGGCTATAGTGTCTGTGGGCTATAGTGTCTCTGGGCTATAGTGTCTGTGGGCTATAGTGTCTGTGGGCTATAGTGTCTGTGAGCTATAATGTATGTGGGTTATAGTGTGTGAGCTATAGTGTCTGTGGGCTATAGTGTCTGTGGGCTATAGTGTCTGTGGGCTATAGTGTCTGTGAGCTATAGTGTCTGTGGGCTATAGTGTCTGTGAGCTATAGTGTCTGTGGGCTATAGTGTCTGTGAGCTATAATGTCTGTGGGCTATAGTGTGTGAGCTATAGTGTCTGTGGGCTATAGTGTCTGTGGGCTATAGTGTCTGTGAGCTATAGTGTCTGTGGGCTATAGTGTCTGTGAGCTATAATGTCTGTGGGCTATAGTGTCTGTGGGCTATAATGTCTGTGGGCTATAGTGTCTGTGGGCTATAGTGTCTGTGAGCTATAATGTCTGTGGGCTATAGTGTCTGTGGGCTATAATGTCTGTGGGCTATAGTGTCTGTGAGCTATAGTGTCTGTGAGCTATAGTGTCTGTGAGCTATAGTGTCTGTGGGCTATAGTGTCTGTGGGCTATAATGTCTGTGGGCTATAGTGTCTGTGGGCTATAGTGTCTGTGGGCTATAATGTCTGTGAGCTATAGTGTCTGTGGGCTATAGTGTCTGTGGGCTATAATGTCTGTGGGCTATAGTGTCTGTGAGCTATAGTGTCTGTGAGCTATAGTGTCTGTGAGCTATAGTGTCTGTGGGCTATAGTGTCTGTGATCTATAGTGTCTGTGGGCTATAGTGTCTGTGGGCTATAATGTATGTGAGCTATAGTGTCTGTGGGCTATAGTGTCTGTGGGCTATAGTGTCTGTGAGCTATAGTGTCTGTGGGCTATAGTGTCTGTGAGCTATAGTGTCTGTGGGGTAGAGTGTCTGTGAGCTATAGTGTCTGTGAGCTATAGTGTATGTGGGCTATAGTGTCTGTGAGCTAGAGTGTCTGTGAGCTATAGTGTCTGTGGGCTATAATGTCTGTGGGCTAGAGTGTCTGTGAGCTAGAGTGTCTGTGAGCTATAGTGTATGTGGGCTATAGTGTCTGTGAGCTAGAGTGTCTGTGAGCTATAGTGTCTGTGGGCTATAATGTCTGTGGGCTAGAGTGTCTGTGAGCTAGAGTGTCTGTGAGCTAGAGTGTCTGTGGGCTATAGTGTCTGTGGGCTATAGTGTCTGTGGGCTATAGTGTCTGTGAGCTATAGTGTATGTGGGCTATAGTGTCTGTGAGCTAGAGTGTCTGTGAGCTATAGTGTCTGTGGGCTATAATGTCTGTGGGCTAGAGTGTCTGTGAGCTAGAGTGTCTGTGGGCTATAGTGTCTGTGAGCTAGAGTGTCTGTGAGCTAGAGTGTCTGTGAGCTATAGTGTCTGTGGGCTATAGTGTCTGTGGGCTAGAGTGTCTGTGGGCTAGAGTGTCTGTGAGCTAGAGTGTCTGTGGGCTATAGTGTCTGTGAGCTAGAGTGTCTGTGAGCTAGAGTGTCTGTGAGCTATAGTGTCTGTGGGCTATAGTGTCTGTGGGCTAGAGTGTCTGTGGGCTAGAGTGTCTGTGAGCTACTATATCGGCCCATGGAAAGAGCTGATTATTCCGTAAAAACAGTCAAATCCAAAAACACAAGATGTCAGGTAACAACTTAGTGAGGATACCAGGTACTACTGCCTTGACACTGTATATAACAGGGTCATATTTCACCGATCACTTTTAGGAAATCCTCTTTCTGCCCCCCCCCCCATCACCGCCTTTCGACAGGTTAAAATCTAAGATGCACGTGAAATGTCAGGTTTTGAGTGTGTCACGTCCAAACTGAATGGTTTAAAAGTAAACCTGTATAAAATAATGTGCACACTAAACCAACCACATTGACTGACGTGCATTTTAAATACAAAATATACCTACACCCATACACACATTTACATATATTTCAGTTTTAATACATCCGCAATGATGGTAAAAATGCAGAAATTGGCGGATTTTCACAGGGAAAAAAAAAACCCCCCGATGCAGATGGAAATTGTTTCCCAGCCATTGAAGGAAATGACCGTTAATCAGCAGAGATTAAAATGGAAACAATGCACCGCTAACTGTCACACGCGACACATCTATCTATCCCCAGTCCGTTCATAAATCTTGGTCACAACCTGCATCTGATTTTTTTTTTTTTTTACAGTCGTTGCCGTATTCACGGAAATGGAGGACAAAACCTGGAAATATAGGTAGTGATTCCAGAGGAGGCTAAGCTATATGTAGCGTTCGTTACCCCCCCCCTTCCCCCATTTCATGAACTATTAGCGGCTTTTGGTTGACATCAGGGCAATAAATTTTGATTGATCTGTGAGGTTGGTCACGACTCGTCCAACAAAGCCGTATTTTCACTCGCTAATTGATTCATTTAGAGGAGCCAGAGCGAGCCAGCATGGGCACTGACACAGTCACTCCCTCGCCCCGGACCCGAACTTTACCCGTCAGAACTACGTGTCTAACCTTAACCCTTGCCCTAACCGTAACCTAATCCTAACCTTAATCCTAAACCCAAATCCTAGCCCTGAAAATAGACCCTTGAAGAAGTGAGGACTGGCTAAAACGTCCTCACCGTTAAGTTTAAAAACTCCAACTGGTCCTAACAATATATATGAGCAAGACATATAAACACACACACACACACACACACACACACACACACACACACACACACACACACACACACACACACACACACACACACACACACACACACACACACACACACCGTGATGACCCCACTCTGAGGGGGTCATCGGGAAAAAAACACCACCTACAATGCACGGCGAGGAGACTCGTGACACATTTCGAAGGGGAGCTGCGACTTGACACAGCAGGGTGTGCGTGACCAGATCCCAGCTTCTGCCGGGGATTACCGGCACCGCACCTGCTCCCCCTCACCTGGATCCATATGGGTCTCGCGGCAGGCCTCACGTGCCTGCTACGCTCTCTCACCCTCGACTGCGCCTCTTCCCAAAGACTCTGGAAAGCCCTCCCTCTGCAAATCCCAACCCAGAAGTGGAAAGTTTCTAATTTCAACCACCGCGGTAGCTGCTGTAGAAGTACCCCACCCCCGGCTGCCTCCACCACCGACACCACCACCCAGCCCACACCCTAGCATCGAAGGATTTATTTCAACATTTTCCTCTGGTGGGTGGAGCAAAGCGAATGGAGATGCCATCCTCGGGGCTGGCTGCTATTGGTCAAGTTTCCTTTCATTAAACTGTGTACATGCAACGCAGTCATGCAAAGTTTCATAGCGCTGCAGCCATTTATTCTCCAGAGTTGTGGTAGGTTATTCTCGGCATGAACTCTTTCGGGATTATCGGGTTTGTTTGGCAGACCGTGCAAATGAACATCCAGCGGTGCAGCATGCACCTTCATCTAAACGGTTTCCCTCTGCAGGGTAGGTGGGGTGAGGAGACGCAGAGATGGTCTGTGTTGCAGGAGCATGGTCTTTACCTGAGAGTGCCCTGATGAAAGAAGGCGCTAAAGCCTTACATACTGTGCACAGCTGACCCCCAGTGGCAATGGCTGGTAGCTTCCCCAGGCCGTACGCCGGAGCAACCCTCCAGATGAAGAAAACACAACGCTCACACGAAACTCTCGTCTTACATATTCATTTAGCACCGAGACACTTGTATTCTTGCAATGCCTGTCTAGCCGATGGGCTAGAACAGACCAGGGCAGACCAGGACTACAGAGCAGGAGATGGGGTTTGAAGAGAGAGGAACACATTGTCGGCCTGTGGGGAACTGGAAGTGAACTGTTTACCGTTTCAGTGAACGTGTGTTTGATATTTGATTGAAGTTCATCGCCCGATGACCCCAACGACTCCCCCTTTTCCTGTGTACACGACAGCTTCTATTATAATCTGAACGGCAGTGATGGAGCATTGTGTTGTTGCGCAAACGCACGACTTTATAACACCGATATGTGCGGGGCGTCTCTGTTACGCTTCTTTCACGTGACAGAATAAAAATGTATTTAAATAGCAAATCTTTTTTTTTCTTCTTCTTAAAATGATGCTCTACCTGTTTCCTATCATGATTTATTCATGCTTTATTAAAGATATATAGTCATGATGCATTTTTTTCATTTGTATTCTCTATGTAGTATTTACTAATAATGACCATTCAGAATATTCATCTATAATGTAAAACAGAGTCCCCAAATGTGGTGAAATTGCTAATTAGGATTAATACTCACTAGATTACTGAGCATAATGAACCCATAAACAAGAAATGCATATAATTTGTAGAATATATATGAGTGTGTATACATATACATATATATTTGTGTATGTATATACATATATATGTGTGTGTATACAGATACATATATATGTGTGTGTATACATATGTGTGTGTATATATGTGTGTGTGTATATATATGTATATATATGTGTTTGTGTGTGTGTGTGTGTGTATATATATATATATATATATGCATGAGTAACAAAAAAACAGTCCTACAGAGAAACACACTCAGTAGTCACACACACACACACACACACACACACACACACACACACACACACACACACACACACACACACACACACACACATCAAAAGGTGTCTGACCCAGGTCGTGCTACTCTGCCCTCTCTCCCTTTATTTAGACTTTATTTTCTTTTTTCTTTTTTCCTTTTTTTTTTTTTAAGGAAATCCTACCGGTGATCCCAAAATGGTAAGAGTGGTGTGAATTTTTCAGAGCGTGGTTTCCTCTCGGACGGAGGATGTTCCCAGCCAATCTTTCATGGATAGAGCAAACGGGAGTCATCGGGACGAGGAAGCGGGGGACAGGTGCTCTTGGGAAGACTCAAAGATTCTCAGTAAGAAAGAAAGAAAAGGGAGAAAAAAGCACACAGACAATAGCCGACATCTGTCTTGTTAGCCGTGCCTCTCAGCACCGCCCCAGATGAACCAGTCCTTTTTTTCCGTCATGAAATTTATGGTGATCTGTTGTTGATGAGTCAGGTTGCTGTGCGGCTATAACAAACCCTTGCGTTTGCACGTCATCCGTTTCATAACCACCCGATTCATTCACACATTAAATAGATGAAATAACCTGTGAGAAGTGGCAACTACTGAGCGGTGTAGTCTAGTTTGCGTCCTTGTCTTTGCAAGGTGCTGCTGCATATAATCTGCATTAAAAGTCTGCACAGGATCAGTTCACAAATTCACATTTGCGAACCCTTTGTGTTGCCGGGGGAAATGCTAATTTGCTGCTAAACCTGATGTATAAAGTGAATATCGGATGTCAACATTCCCTTTAAATTCAAGTTCAACGGATAATTGCTGTTTATCCCTTCAAAATACTTGTCCGGCACAATGTGATATGGGAATTTAACCCATGCGGTGTTTGATACAGATTATACCCAACATTACATTATGATGACAAGGAAGCAAAGTAGAGATATAGAAATCCCGTCCTGCTCATGTATTTACTCGGTGTTTATCACTCCTCACAGTTCAATCACATCTGTTTTACTCGTTTATTACCTGGCTTATTTGTGTACTCAGTGGCCCGCAATGTGAGGCGTTGCCAATACATTTTCACATTTCTTCGAAAACGCAGGCATTTACAAAATCAGTTTCGGAGGCATATATCCGTTCAGAGGCGTCTTTGTTCAAACCTCCGTTGCGTGTTATTTTTAAAATCAACCTTGCCAGTGCGAGGTCAAGGGTCACTCCTCTATCACTGGGTCTTAGTGCAAAGCTCATAAAATACCTACTGGGACTGTGCTGATAATACCAAACCCTGTTTCGCTGCAATTTAGTCACTGGCGATGCCGAATTAGTCATAACGTCCCAATGAGTAAAAGCTGAGATACGGTGACGGCGACGGACGTATGGTAGGTCATGAGTCAGCCTTTTCCGGCAGCTTCCTCAACAGGGAATGCTGAAATGCAACAGGGAACGCCACAATGAAAAGTTACCGGACAACAAATCTGACTAGAACAACTGGCAGGGGTGGGTGGGTGGGCGGGTGGGCGGGCGGGCTGTGGACCTGCAGTCTTAAATCCGCAGCCCCCCCCCCAGGGCCCTCCCCCCCCCCCACACACACACACACACACACACCACCACCACCACCATTTTGCCCTCCATAGGAAAACACAGTGGAAAGGAAACTGACTGCTGATGTAGTCACCTTCTAATCACTACCCGCCTGGACACAAGCTAAAAATTCTTGGGAACGTCCACGAGGGTTTTCCAGAAGAGAGGCCGGTGAGCCAAGCTGATCAGGACATCCAGGTTTTACTCAGCCCTCTGGCTCAGTTTCTGACCGTGCCGTGATGAGTGTGCGACCCTCAAAAGATTCAAAAAGAAACACGGATCATGCTGATCGTGTGTCCGTGTAACGTCGCACAATCGTAACTTCACTACGGAGACGATCCTTCTTTTCACTGAAGCCTGTTTTTTTTCTTTTTTCTCTCTCCCCATTTTCCAAAATGCAGTTCACGCATTAGATTCACCGAACGGGTGTGGATATCAAAACACGAAAGGTGAGGCGAGGCCGCACCGTCGTCGTCGCCCTTAATGATATTGCGTAGTCTCTGCAGCGGCCACTGCTATGCCCTTGAGAAATATCCCATAAAACCGTTTACGAACGACAGCCGTGAATTCTGGCTTAAGCAATTGATGTCACGGCAAAGGAAAACGGACCTCACGATTTTTCAACACCCACCCACCCACCCCACCCCACCCGAAAGTGTTATTTATAGGTTGCACGAGAAGACAAAGAGTCAAATTCGGGAGGAAAATAAACTATTGAGTCACAGCTTTTGAGGGCTGATTGACAAGATGTGTGGGACTATATATAGTGGGAACACAACTGGACCTGCGGTCTGAAAGGCAGGGGCCATAAATGTGATCGGGCCGGAGAGGGGGAGCATATGCCTGGGATTATGAACAACCCTCCGCTTTAGACCGGGAAGGGGGGGAGGGGGGGGCACACCCTTGTCTGCAGCTGTCTCACATACTGTATATGCAATCCACTATCAATGACTTAATCAGTTTGGTCCCTTTACCAACCTTCTCCCTTTCTCTTTCAGTTCCTCCCTCCCTCTCTCTCTCTCTCTCTCTCTCTCATTCGCTCCTATTTTAAAAAGGCACACATGACATCTGAAAGACTCCACAGATCTTTAACAGTAACACACCTGAACTGAAACTGCCCCCCCCCCCCCGGACAGCATCTTACGTGTTGGTCCTGACTCGTGGCGTTTGCGATGAACCCAACCAGACCCGACACACGAACGACTCGCGTTGTTCGGACTTAAGCGATTCGGGGCCTCGCCGCTCTCGTGTTTGGATGTGCTTTTCCGATGCCACGGGTTGACCGCGGCACGGCCCCTTGTGCTGCGTGCCAGAACTTTCCAGATATCAAAGCACACGCCTTGCAAAGACAAAGAAAGCACGGATAATCAATAAGCAGATCCTTCGAGTTTAATGTTTTGCCCAGCTGTTAAAGTTTAAGGTTAAGCCGGCGCTGGTCTTTACTTACGGCGGCGATGTTGTTTTGGATGTAACTGCCGCACATTTGTTCAAGCAGAGCCGAATCTTAAGTCCTGACTATTTGTCGGAGGTGGAACCAAATGAACTCCTGCAGACTGTTTGCGGATAAACGGGAGCCATTTTTTTCCACCCCCCCCTCCCCCCCGTTGGTGTATTTGTGAAAGGCAGCAACCTGAAATGAGATTAGTGCTTCGCTGTGATTAAGCGCTCCTGTGTTAATGTAGTTAACGTAGTCATCCGCCCCGCTGTAATCTCTGAGGGTCTCCCTTACAGACTAC
This sequence comes from Lampris incognitus, assembly GCF_029633865.1. NCBI lineage: Eukaryota > Metazoa > Chordata > Actinopteri > Lampriformes > Lampridae > Lampris > Lampris incognitus. The sequence goes on from NC_079229.1 coordinate 26,683,543, forward strand.
CGGCACCCGGGCCCCCCCAGGACACCACCCCCCCACCTCCGCATGGGGGCAAGGACACCGCCGAGGGCCCCGGTTTCCCGAGAATTTGCGCGCCCCTCTCTCTCGTCCTGTTGTTCTCTCTCTCTCTCTCTCTCTCTCTCTCTCTCTCTCTCTCTCTCCTCTGAATCACAATATCCCGCTCTTGTTTGTCGCGAGCGAGGGCCGAACACCCGAGTGACGTTTCCTGAGCAGAACTACACATCTGCTCCACGCTCATTGTGACACCTCTCGGGCGCTGCTCGAGATTCTGCGAATCAGATAATGGCCTTTTAATAGCTTTGCACAGCTGAAGGGGTCACGGAGCTCATTCAACGAGTAACTGACCATGTAAGATTTTAACTAAAAACCAAAAAGGCAGTGCAGCGATGTGGTTTTCTCACCACACCAGCGATAATCTGACGATTGAGTCGAGCGAAGTCGGCCTCGTTCATGGCGCATCTGGAAACACGCGGAGAGTCGCTTTGGAACCGCAAGCACTTTTATAAAAACAGAAAAACAGCACAGGGATTAAAAAAGAGAAAAGATAAAAACTCTAAAATAAAAAACCCCCCGGAGAAGTGAAAGGGTAAAAACGCCAGCGAATTCACCTGAACTCCAGCCGTTCATTTCCCTTCTGACTCCCATCTTCGAGCCCATGGCCTCCCCCCCACCCCCACACCCACCCCCCAACCCTGCACCGTAAAATTCAATTTTGACACGGCGTAATATCCCTCCTGCTCTTTTCCCTAATCAGCGGGGCTTAGCTGAATTAGTGGGTGGAGATAACATCTTGGCTGACCTGGGGGTTTCGCCCCTCCTAAAGTCGGTGCAGGTGACCCCCACCCACTTTGCTCACCCCCCCCCACCCCAAGGGATGGTGGTCTGAGCCCCTTGTTATGCACCCATTAGCTGTAACAACAGAGAGGATAAACCTGCCTCTCAGCTGCCGAGTGAATTTAAACACATTCACGCCCGTTACAATGGATTCCTCCTGCACGGCCCGAAGGGAAGTATACGCCACTTCTGCAAAGGAGGAAGGAGAGGATGGTTACAACATGTTGTAGATGTCAGGTGTGTTTGTTGTTTTTGAGGGTGGGGGGGGGGAGTGTCCAGGTACAACAGGTACACTTTGGTGAGTGGTGAACCGATGCTAGCTGGTAACAACTAGAAGGTCATCTAGTACAGTGGTCATATAGTACAGTATATAGTGAAATAAGAAGTAATTCGGTTTACAGTATGTTTGCAGTATAAATTGTCAGTTAGGATGCAAATAAGAAAAGAAAAAGTCATTTTGGCACAAGGTGGATAACAGAGTTTGTATCACACCAACACCAAATGAGCTCTTCAAGAGATTTTAAAGCTGGATTGTTATTTATTTTTTGTGGTCTACACTTCAGCGTGCACAGATCAAACCTTAAAAGTAGAGTCAGAAAGCAGCGCCGGTGTCACCGTAGTGACCCCGGGAAATGGGGCGACGCTAATTGGCAACATTAACCCCCAAGTAGACCCTCCGCGTCAGCCACATCGACGTTTTATTATTATACAACATCCAGCGTGAACAAAGCACATGAACGCATGTATACCTCTGGAACATGTTTCCTCTGAAGTGCTAAAAATGGAGTCTGAGGTCAGGGTGGTTGACCCCCTCGGAGAAGAACCTCTTCCTTTGAGAAAAAAAAAAAACCTCTATTTTTAAAACGGCACCCGCTTTCAGCTATAAATACATCTTAAATCATTCTGCGGGTCTCTGGTCTGTCACCGATAAATGTGATTACGGTGTGAGACAACGTCAAAGTGGGAGACCGACATGTACGTGACATAAATAGTTTTGACTTGCCATACGCCGTAATATCTGTTTTAGGTGCACAGGTTTCCAGAGACAACCCATCGGGTCGCTGCTGTTGTTTTCTTTGCCTCGTGCACGATGACGGGCAACTCTAAATCTGTAGGAGCCCAGCGGTGTCTGGCGAGAGTGCAGCAGACAGGCGGCCTGATATTCAAATGGCCCTGCCATTAATCAGGGGCGACTCCGAAACGTTGCTGGGCAGGATGTCCGGAGCAGAAAATGCGCTCCCTTGCTGGGAAAACATGGCGCCATGTGTAAATCAGACCCTGAGATTACCTCCCGTCCGTCCAGGCCAGGAAGCGGAGGGGTCAGAGTCCTCCTCTACGCGTAGACCCGCGGTCTGTTTCCAGGTGAGGCGAGCCGCTCATTCAGCAACACGTGGCGCGTGGAGGCCGAGAAGCTTTACACGCATGGCAGACGGCGACGTCGTGAGGACGACGCACTAAAAGGACAAAACAAGAAAAAGAGACAAGCGATACCTCTCTTATCCACCTTCCAACACGATCTCAATCATCTGATTGCTGAATGACGTAACTGCTGGTTAATGCCTCGTCAAGTCTGACCGGGGACATTTATTTCCTCTGACGTACACGGGGACACATTACATCTGAATACAGAAATGTTATTTGTAAATACATCCAATACCTAGTAGCTCTAGGAAGAGAAGATTTAACTCGTGTTGCCGTGCAGAGGTTGAAGAGAGGAGGTTGAACGAGAGAATACGAGTCTACTTTCCAAATTTTATTTTTTTTCAAAAGTGCAAAAGTATAAAACACTTACAGTATATACATATAATTAAAAATACTGACTGTACAATAGTTTATCATTAACAAAAAAAAATATTCAAAGTCCTGCACAGAGGAAAAAAAGGGGCATCGTTTAAGCCAGTGTTCAAATGTTGTAGAGCTTCTTCTCAGTTTTCAACATTGTCACATCCAAAGGTTTCTCCAACTGCACTCTCAGTGTCAACATTAATTCAAATATAAAAAGAGAGGGGAGAGAAAAACAAAAAAGGGGGAAAAATGTTGTTTGCCTCATTCATAATTGGAGACAAACATTTCGGGTCATTTTAGGGTCGTGTCATCGCGGCTGCAGCAAACGGGGCAGAGGTTAGGAGTTGTTGTTGTAGTTGCAGTAATACACAGCCGTGCTGGCGTCCGACAGAACCGATGATATGAGACTTTCGGGTCCCTGCATGCCGGTCTCGGGCAGGCCGTACGACAGGCCCGTCATGTCCGTGCGCGCCGAAGACGAGCTCAAATACTGTTCGAACTCGCTCCGGTCCACTTCGCCCAGCAGCTCCGAGTGGTGCATTTGCTCCACGCTGTCTGCCACGTGGGGGTGAGAGTCAGGAGGAGGGGAGAGCTGTCCCGCCCCGTGGCCCGGGTGCCGTTTGGGGTGGCCGGGGTTGCAGTGCTGGGTGTAGTACATGGCCAGGGGATTCGGGCATCCCATGTAAGAGGGGGGCAGTGGGGCGGAGGGCTGGGGCACCTGCTCGGGGACGGAGGTCAGGTGTCTGTGCAGGAGAGGGTTAGCGTGATGGTTAGCGTGGGGCTCCTGGGGCGGTGGGTACTCTGCCGCCTGCGAGTGGTAAGCGTACGCAGGCATCATATGGCAGTCCTCCTGGGAGTGTGGGGGGAAGAACATAGAGTCCGATTCCACGGCATCCAGTGGGGAGGTGTCGGGGGTGGGCAGGCTGTAGGGTTCATACGAGGCACCCCCGTGGCCCTGGGCGTCACGATAGTGGCTGAGAGACTGCGGGGGCATCTGGAAGCCGTGCTCGTGGTAGCCGAGTCCGAGGCTCTCCAGACACATTCGGCCATCGCCTGCCATCGACGAGGCCTGGTGGTCGGACACACCGTGGACTAGAAAGCCAGAGTCGAGTCGCTTAATCCTCTTCACCTGCTTCCTCCGCCTTGGCCGGTATTTGTAGTTGGGGTGATCCTGCATGTGCTGAACACGCAGCCGCTCAGCCTCCTCCACGAAGGGCCGCTTTTCATTCACAGGAAGAGCCTTCCATGATTTTCCTGGGGATCAAGAGCAGAGCGCACATCAGCTATATGCCATCAGATGGGTTCAAAAATAGCTCATTGCCATTTTAGGGGGTCCATGATTTCAAAATAACACCTCTAACCTAACGGAGGTTCAATAACTGATACAGAGCAACATAACACAATACCCAGTTGACATTAATACGACAGGGCCACATGAGTCTTATCTCTGGGGCCACCGAGGCATGATCATTTAACCATTATTTCATACAAACGAGAACAAAAGAGACTCAGCGTAATATAACATGCATGCTACAACTCTAAAATACAAAAAGTGAGATTATAAAGGTGACACTGAAATTCAATAACGTATCTAGTAGGAGTCTAACGCTTCAAATCCACATCTGGGTGCATATATGAGCCATAACTCTGCATTCCTGCACGTGGAAAACGAACCAAAACAACAATGATAATAACAATAAGAAGAAGAAGAAGAAGAAGAAGAAGAAGAACTCCTACCCAGCATTTTGCTCAGCTCCGCATTGTGCAGGTCCGGGTTTTGCTGGGCCAGTCTCTTGCGCTCATCCTTCGCCCACACCATGAACGCGTTCATGGGCCGCCGGATCCGCGGTTCACTCTTCCCGCGGTTCTGGTTACTCCCGGAGCTGGACGACGCGCACGGCTCGTTTTTCACTTTGGCCTCCCCGAGAGGACTGAGAGGGTCTGCCCACTGACAGTGTCCCATACCCGGCATCATGACTGACATGGTACACCTTGCCTGGGTCTGATCGTCGCTGGCGTAACCCGCATCGGGACTACTCATCTCTGTCCAGCTGCGGGGTATGGACAAATGAACCAGTGATAGTTGGCTTCGCAGGCAGGAAAAAGACCAAAAAAAAAAAAAAAAAAAAAAGAAAAAGAAAGAGAAA